>NC_092875.1:308883668-309025855 GCF_028372415.1 Notamacropus eugenii | reverse complement strand
ACTACTAACTATAAGGAATTCTCACCATAACTCTCACCCTAAATGTGCTCGTTTCTACCCTAACACTAACTCGTCAATTTCAACACTAACTCTAAGCCTAAATGCACTCTATTCTAAAAAAAAATGCAATCGTGATACTAAGACTAACCCTAAACCTCGATTCTACGAAAAAAAACTCTACTACTAACTATAAGGAATTCTCACCATAACTCTAACCCTAAATGTGCTCATTTCTAACCCTAACAATAAGTCGTCAATTTCAACACTAACCCTGAGCCTAAATGCACTCTATTCTAACCAAAATGCAATCCTGACACTAAGCTAACCCTAAACCTCGATTCTACGAAAAACTCTACTACTAACTATAAGGAATTCTCACTATAATCTAACCCTAAATGTGCTCGTTTCTAACCCTAACACTAACTCGTCAATTTCAACACTAACACTAAGCCTAAATGCACTCTATTCTAACCAAATGCAATCCTGACACTAAGCCTCACCGTAAACCTCGATTCTACGAAAAAAAAAACTCTACTACTAAGTATAAGGAATTCTCACTATAACTGTAAACCTACATGTGCTCGTTTCTAACCCTAACACTAAATCGTCAATTTCAACACTAACCCTGAGCCTAAATGAACTCTATTCTAACCAAAATGCAATCCTGACACTAAGCCTAACCCTAAACTCGATTCTACGAAAAAAAAACTCTGCTACTAACTATAAGGAATTCTCACTATAACTCTAAACCTAAATGTGCTCGTTTCTAACCCTAACACTAACTCGTCTATTTCAACACTAACCCTGAGCCTAAATGCACTCTATTCTAACGAAAATGCAATCCTGACACTAAGCCTAACCCTAAACCTCGATTCTACGAAAAAAAACTCTACTACTAACTATTAGGAATTCTCACTATAACTCTAACCCGAAATGTGCTCGTTTCTAACCCTAACACTAAGTCGCCAATTTCAACACTAACCCTAAGCCTAAATGAACTCTATTCTAACCAAAATGCAATCCTGACACTAAGCCTCACCGTAAACCTCGATTCTACGAAAAAAAAACTCTACTACTAACTATAAGGAATTCTCACTATAACTCTAACCCGAAATGTGCTCGTTTCTAACCCTAACACTAAGTCGTCAATTTCAACACTAACCCTAAGCCCAAATGCACTCTATTCTAACCAAAATGCAATCCTGACACTAAGCTTTACCCTAAACCTCGATTCTACGAACAAAAACTCTAATACTAACTACAACGGATTCTCACATAACTCTAACCCTAAATGTGCTTGTTTCTAACCCTAACACTAAGTCGTCAATTTCAACCCTAACCCTAAGCCTAAATGCACTCTATTCTAACCAAATGCAATCCTCACACTAAGCCTAACTCTAAACCTCGATTCTACGAAAAAAACTCTAATAATAACTATAAGGAATTCTCACCATAATTCTAACCCTAAATGTGCTCGTTTCTAACCCTAACACTAATTCGTCAATTTCAACACTAACCCTACCCCTGAATGCACTCTGTTCGAACCAAAATGCAATCCTGACACTAAGCCTAACACTAAACCTCGATTCTACGAAAAAAATTCTACTACTAACTATAACGAATTCTCACCATAACTCTAACCCTAAATGTGCTCGTTTCTAAACCTAACACAAAGACATCAATTTAAACAATAAACCTGAGCCTAAATGCACTCTGTTCGAACCAAAATGCAATCCTGACACTAAGCTTAAGCCTAAACCTCGATTCTACGAACAAAAACTCTAATACAAACTACAACGAATTCTCACATAACTCTAACCCTAAATGTGCTCGTTTCTAACCCTAACACTAAGTCGTCAATTTCAACACTAACCCTACGCCTAAATGCACTCTATTCTAACCAAAATGCAATCCTGACACTAAGCCTAACACTAAACCTCGATTCTACGAAAAAAAACTCTACTACTAACTATAAGGAATTCTCACCATAACTCTCACCCTAAATGTGCTCGTTTCTACCCTAACACTAACTCGTCAATTTCAACACTAACTCTAAGCCTAAATGCACTCTATTCTAAAAAAAAATGCAATCGTGATACTAAGACTAACCCTAAACCTCGATTCTACGAAAAAAAACTCTACTACTAACTATAAGGAATTCTCACCATAACTCTAACCCTAAATGTGCTCATTTCTAACCCTAACAATAAGTCGTCAATTTCAACACTAACCCTGAGCCTAAATGCACTCTATTCTAACCAAAATGCAATCCTGACACTAAGCCTAACCCTAAACCTCGATTCTACGAAAAACTCTACTACTAACTATAAGGAATTCTCACTATAACTCTAACCCTAAATGTGCTCGTTTCTAACCCTAACACTAACTCGTCAATTTCAACACTAACACTAAGCCTAAATGCACTCTATTCTAACCAAATGCAATACTGACACTAAGCCTAACTCTAAACCTCTATTCTACGAAAAAAACTGTAATACTAACTATAAGGAATTCTCACCATGATTCTAACCCTAAATGTGCTCCTATCTAACCCTAACACTAAGTCGCCAATTTCAACACTAACCCTAAGCCTAAATGCACTCTATTCTAACCAAAATGCAATCCTGACACTAAGCCTCACCGTAAACCTCGATTCTACGAAAAAAAACCTCTACTACTAAGTATAAGGAATTCTCACTATAACTGTAAACCTACATGTGCTCGTTTCTAACCCTAACACTAAATCGTCAATTTCAACACTAACCCTGAGCCTAAATGCACTCTATTCTAACCAAAATGCAATCCTGACACTAAGCCTCACCGTAAACCTCGATTCTACGAAAAAAAAACTCTACTACTAAGTATAAGGAATTCTCACTACAACTGTAAACCTACATGTGCTCGTTTCTAACCCTAACACTAAATCGTCAATTTCAACACTAACCCTGAGCCTAAATGAACTCTATTCTAACCAAAATGCAATCCTGACACTAAGCCTAACCCTAAACCTCGATTCTACGAAAAAAAAACTCTGCTACTAACTATAAGGAATTCTCACTATAACTCTAAACCTAAATGTGCTCGTTTCTAACCCTAACACTAACTCGTCTATTTCAACACTAACCCTGAGCCTAAATGCACTCTATTCTAACGAAAATGCAATCCTGACACTAAGCCTAACCCTAAACCTCGATTCTACGAAAAAAAACTCTACTACTAACTATTAGGAATTCTCACTATAACTCTAACCCTAAATGTGCTCGTTTCTAACCCTAACACTAAGTCGTCAATTTCAACCCTAACCCTAAGCCTAAATGCACTCTATTCTAACCAAATGCAATCCTCACACTAAGCCTAACTCTAAACCTTGATTCTACGAAAAAAACTCTAATAATAACTATAAGGAATTCTCACCATAATTCTAACCCTAAATGTGCTGGTTTCTAACCCTAACACTAATTCGTCAATTTCAACACTAACCCTACCCCTGAATGCACTCTGTTCGAACCAAAATGCAATCCTGACACTAAGCCTAACACTAAACCTCGATTCTACGAAAAAAAATTCTACTACTAACTATAACGAATTCTCACCATAACTCTAACCCTAAATGTGCTCGTTTCTAAACCTAACACAAAGACATCAATTTAAACAATAAACCTAAGCCTAAATGCACTCTATTCTAACCAAAATGCAATCCTGACACTAAGCCTAACCCTAAACCTCGATTCTACGAAAAACTCTACTACTAACTATAAGGAATTCTCACTATAACTTTAACCCTAAATGTGCTCGTTTCTAACCCTAACACTAAGTCGTCAATTGCAGCACTAACCCTAAGCCTAAATGCACTCTATTCTAACCACAATGTAATCCTGACACTAAGCCTAACCCTAAACCTCGATTCTATGAAAAAAAACTCTACTACTAAGTATAAGGAATTCTCACTATAACTCTAAACCTAAATGTGCTCGTTTCTAACCATAACACTAAGTCGCCAATTTCAACACTAACCTTAAGCCTAAATGCACTCTATTCTAACCAAAATGCAATCCTGACACTAAGCTTAAGCCTAAACCTCGATTCTACGAACAAAAACTCTAATACAAACTACAACGAATTCTCACATAACTCTAACCCGAAATGTGCTCGTTTCTAACCCTAACACTAAGTCGTCAATTTCAACACTAACCCTAAGCCCAAATGCACTCTATTCTAACCAAAATGCAATCCTGACACTAAGCTTTACCCTAAACCTCGATTCTACGAACAAAAACTCTAATACTAACTACAACGAATTCTCACATAACTCTAACCCTAAATGTGCTTGTTTCTAACCCTAACACTAAGTCGTCAATTTCAACCCTAACCCTAAGCCTAAATGCACTCTATTCTAACCAAATGCAATCCTCACACTAAGCCTAACTCTAAACCTCGATTCTACGAAAAAAACTCTAATAATAACTATAAGGAATTCTCACCATAATTCTAACCCTAAATGTGCTCGTTTCTAACCCTAACACTAATTCGTCAATTTCAACACTAACCCTACCCCTGAATGCACTCTGTTCGAACCAAAATGCAATCCTGACACTAAGCCTAACACTAAACCTCGATTCTACGAAAAAAAATTCTACTACTAACTATAACGAATTCTCACCATAACTCTAACCCTAAATGTGCTCGTTTCTAAACCTAACACAAAGACATCAATTTAAACAATAAACCTAAGCCTAAATGCACTCTATTCTAACCAAAATGCAATCCTGACACTAAGCCTAACCCTAAACCTCGATTCTACGAAAAACTCTACTACTAACTATAAGGAATTCTCACTATAACTTTAACCCTAAATGTGCTCGTTTCTAACCCTAACACTAAGTCGTCAATTGCAGCACTAACCCTAAGCCTAAATGCACTCTATTCTAACCACAATGTAATCCTGACACTAAGCCTAACCCTAAACCTCGATTCTATGAAAAAAAACTCTACTACTAAGTATAAGGAATTCTCACTATAACTCTAAACCTAAATGTGCTCGTTTCTAACCATAACACTAAGTCGCCAATTTCAACACTAACCTTAAGCCTAAATGCACTCTATTCTAACCAAAATGCAATCCTGACACTAGGCCTAACACTAAACCTCGATTCTACGAAAAAAAACTCTACTACTAGCTATAACGAATTCTGACCATAACTCTAACCCTAAATGTGCTCGTTTCTAACCCTAACACTAAGTCGCCAATTTCAACACTAAACTTAAGCCTAAATGCACTCTACTCTAACCAAAATGCAATCCTGACACTAAGCCTAACCGTAAACCTCGATTCTACGAAAAAAAACTCTACTACTAACTATAAGGAATTCTCACTATAACTCTAACCCTTAATGTGCTCGTTTCTAACCCTAACACTAACTCGTCAATTTCAACACTAACCCTAAGCCTAAATGCACTCTATTCTAACCAAATGCAATTCTGACACTAAGCCTAACTCTAAACCTCTATTCTACGAAAAAAACTGTAATACTAACTATAAGGAATTCTCACCATGATTCTAACCCTAAATGTGCTCCTTTCTAACCCTAACACTAAGTCGCCAATTTCAACACTAACCCTAAGCCTAAATGCACTCTATTCTAACCAAAATGCAATCCTGACACTAAGCCTCACCGTAAACCTCGATTCTACGAAAAAAAAACTCTACTACTAAGTATAAGGAATTCTCACTATAACTGTAAACCTACATGTGCTCGTTTCTAACCCTAACACTAAATCGTCAATTTCAACACTAACCCTGAGCCTAAATGAACTCTATTCTAACCAAAATGCAATCCTGACACTAAGCCTAACCCTAAACCTCGATTCTACGAAAAAAAAACTCTGCTACTAACTATAAGGAATTCTCACTATAACTCTAAACCTAAATGTGCTCGTTTCTAACCCTAACACGAACTCGTCTATTTCAACACTAACCCTGAGCCTAAATGCACTCTATTCTAACGAAAATGCAATCCTGACACTAAGCCTAACCGTAAACCTCGATTCTACGAAAAAAAACTCTACTACTAACTATAACGAATTCTCACCATAACTCTAACCCTAAATGTGCTTGTATCTAACCCTAACACTAAGTCGTCAATTTCAACAATAACCCTAAGCCTAAATGCACTCTATTCTAACTAAAATGCAATCCTGACACTAAGTCTAACCCTAAACCTCGATTCTATGAAAAAAAACTCTACTACTAACTATAAGGAATTCTCACTATAACTCTAACCCTTAATGTGCTCGTTTCTAACCCTAACACTAACTCGTCAATTTCAACACTAACCCTAAGCCTAAATGAACTCTATTCTAACCAAAATGCAATCCTGACACTAAGCTTCACCGTAAACCTCGATTCTACGGAAAAAAAAACTCTACTACTAACTATAAGGAATTCTCACTATAACTCTAACCCGAAATGTGCTCGTTTCTAACCCTAACACTAAGTCGTCAATTTCAACACTAACCCTAAGCCCAAATGCACTCTATTCTAACCAAAATGCAATCCTGACACTAAGCTTTACCCTAAACCTCGATTCTACGAACAAAAACTCTAATACTAACTACAACGAATTCTCACATAACTCTAACCCTAAATGTGCTTGTTTCTAACCCTAACACTAAGTCGTCAATTTCAACCCTAACCCTAAGCCTAAATGCACTCTATTCTAACCAAATGCAATCCTCACACTAAGCCTAACTCTAAACCTCGATTCTACGAAAAAAACTCTAATAATAACTATAAGGAATTCTCACCATAATTCTAACCCTAAATGTGCTCGTTTCTAACCCTAACACTAATTCGTCAATTTCAACACTAACCCTACCCCTGAATGCACTCTGTTCGAACCAAAATGCAATCCTGACACTAAGCCTAACACTAAACCTCGATTCTACGAAAAAAAATTCTACTACTAACTATAACGAATTCTCACCATAACTCTAACCCTAAATGTGCTCGTTTCTAAACCTAACACAAAGACATCAATTTAAACAATAAACCTAAGCCTAAATGCACTCTATTCTAACCAAAATGCAATCCTGACACTAAGCCTAACCCTAAACCACGATTCTACGAAAAACTCTACTACTAACTATAAGGAATTCTCACTATAACTTTAACCCTAAATGTGCTCGTTTCTAACCCTAACACTAAGTCGTCAATTGCAGCACTAACCGTAAGCCTAAATGCACTCTATTCTAACCACAATGTAATCCTGACACTAAGCCTAACCCTAAACCTCGATTCTATGAAAAAAAACTCTACTACTAAGTATAAGGAATTCTCACTATAACTCTAAACCTAAATGTGCTCGTTTCTAACCATAACACTAAGTCGCCAATTTCAACACTAACCTTAAGCCTAAATGCACTCTATTCTAACCAAAATGCAATCCTGACACTAAGCTTAAGCCTAAACCTCGATTCTACGAACAAAAACTCTAATACAAACTACAACGAATTCTCACATAACTCTAACCCGAAATGTGCTCGTTTCTAACCCTAACACTAAGTCGTCAATTTCAACACTAACCCTAAGCCCAAATGCACTCTATTCTAACCAAAATGCAATCCTGACACTAAGCTTTACCCTAAACCTCGATTCTACGAACAAAAACTCTAATACTAACTACAACGAATTCTCACATAACTCTAACCCTAAATGTGCTTGTTTCTAACCCTAACACTAAGTCGTCAATTTCAACACTAACCCTAAGCCTAAATGCACTCTATTCTAACCAAATGCAATCCTCACACTAAGCCTAACTCTAAACCTCGATTCTACGAAAAAAACTCTAATAATAACTATAAGGAATTCTCACCATAATTCTAACCCTAAATGTGCTGGTTTCTAACCCTAACACTAATTCGTCAATTTCAACACTAACCCTACCCCTGAATGCACTCTGTTCGAACCAAAATGAAATCCTGACACTAAGCCTAACACTAAACCTCGATTCTACGAAAAAAAATTCTACTACTAACTATAACGAATTCTCACCATAACTCTAACCCTAAATGTGCTCGTTTCTAAACCTAACACAAAGACATCAATTTAAACAATAAACCTAAGCCTAAATGCACTCTATTCTAACCAAAATGCAATCCTGACACTAAGCCTAACCCTAAACCTCGATTCTACGAAAAACTCTACTACTAACTATAAGGAATTCTCACTATAACTTTAACCCTAAATGTGCTCGTTTCTAACCCTAACACTAAGTCGTCAATTGCAGCACTAACCCTAAGCCTAAATGCACTCTATTCTAACCACAATGTAATCCTGACACTAAGCCTAACCCTAAACCTCGATTCTATGAAAAAAAACTCTACTACTAAGTATAAGGAATTCTCACTATAACTCTAAACCTAAATGTGCTCGTTTCTAACCATAACACTAAGTCGCCAATTTCAACACTAACCTTAAGCCTAAATGCACTCTATTCTAACCAAAATGCAATTCTGACACTAAGCTTAAGCCTAAACCTCGATTCTACGAACAAAAACTCTAATACAAACTACAACGAATTCTCACATAACTCTAATCCTAAATGTGCTCGTTTCTAACCCTAACACTAAGTCGTCAATTTCAACACTCACCCTACTCCTAAATGCACTCTATTCTAACCAAAATGCAATCCTGACACTAGGCCTAACACTAAACCTCGATTCTACGAAAAAAAACTCTACTACTAGCTATAACGAATTCTGACCATAACTCTAACCCTAAATGTGCTCGTATCTAACCCTAACACTAACAAGTCTATTTCAACACTAACCCTAAGCCTAAATGCACTCTATTCTAACCAAAATGCAATCCTGACACTAAGCTTAGCCATAAACCTCGATTCTACGAAAAAAAATATAATACTAACTCTAAGTAAATCTCACCATAACTCTAACCCTAAATGTGCTCGTTTCTACCGTAACACTAAGTGGCCAATTTCAACAGTAACCCTAAGACTAAATGCAGTCTATTCTGACGAAAATGCAATCCTGACACTAAGCCTAACACTAAACCTCGATTCTACGAAAAAAACTCTACTACTAACTATAACGAATTCTCACCATAACGCTAACCCTAAATGTGCTCGTTTCTAACCCTAACACTAAGTCGTCAATTTCAACAATAACCCTAAGCCTAAATGCACTCTATTCTAACTAAAATGCAATCCTGACACTAAGCCTAACCCTAAACCTCGATTCTACGAAAAAAAACTCTACTACTGACTCTAAGTAATTCTCACCATAACTCTAACCCTAAATGTGCTCGTTTCTAACCCTAACACTAAGTCGCCAATTTCAACACTAACCCTAACCCTAAATGCACTCTATTCTAACCAAAATGCAATCCTGACACTAAGCCTAACCGTAAACCTCGATTCTACGAAAAAAAAACTCTACAACTAACTATAAGGAATTCTCACTATAACTCTAACCCGAAATGTGCTCGTTTCTAACCCTAACACTAAGTCGCCAATTTCAACACTAACCCTAAGCCTAAATGCACTCTATTCTAACCAAATGCAATCCTGACACTAAGCCTAACACTAAACCTCTATTCTACGAAAAAAACTCTAATACTAACTATAAGGAATTCTCACCATGATTCTAACCCTAAATGTGCTCCTTTCTAACCCTAACACTAAGTCGCCAATTTCAACACTAACCCTAAGCCTAAATGCACTCTATTCTAACCAAAATGCAATCCTGACACTAAGCCTAACCCTAAACCTCGATTCTACGAAAAAAAAACTCTGCTACTAACTATAAGGAATTCTCACTATAACTCTAAACCTAAATGTGCTCGTTTCTAACCCTAACACTAACTCGTCTATTTCAACACTAACCCTGAGCCTAAATGCACTCTATTCTAACGAAAATGCAATCCTGACACTAAGCCTAACCCTAAACCTCGATTCTGCGATCAAAAACCCTAGCCCTATCCCAAACTAATTCTAACTGTAACTCTAACCCTAAATGTGTTCGTTTCTATCCCTAACACTAACTCATCCATTTCAACACTAACCGTACGACTAAATGCACTCTATTCTAACCAAAATGCAATCCTGACACTAAGCCTAAAACTAAACCTCAATTCTACGAAAAAAACTCTACTACTAACTATAAGGAATTCTCACCATAACTCTAACCCTAAATGTGCTCGTTTCTAAACCTAATACTAAATCGTCAATTTCAACAATCACCCTAAGCCTAAATGCACTCTATTCTAACCAAAATGCAATCCTGACAATAAGCCTAACACTAAACCTCGATTCTACGAAAGAAAACCCTAGCACTATCCCAAATTAATTCTAACCGTAACTCTAACCCTAAATGTGTTCGTTTCTAACCCTAACACTAACAAGTCTATTTCAACACTAACCCTAAGCCTAAATGCACTCTATTCTAACCAAAATGCAATCCTGACACTAAGCTTAGCCATAAACCTCGATTCTACGAAAAAAAATATAATACTAACTCTAAGTAATTCTCACCAAACTCTAACCCTAAATGTGCTCGTTTCTACCGTAACACTAAGTGGCCAATTTCAACAGTAACCCTAAGACTAAATGCAGTCTATTCTGACGAAAATGCAATCCTGACACTAAGCCTAACACTAAACCTCGATTCTACGAAAAAAAACTCTACTACTAACTATAACGAATTCTCACCATAACGCTAACCCTAAATGTGCTCGTTTCTAACCCTAACACTAAGTCGTCAATTTCAACAATAACCCTAAGCCTAAATGCACTCTATTCTAACTAAAATGCAATCCTGACACTAAGCCTAACCCTAAACCTCGATTCTACGAAAAAAAACTCTACTACTGACTCTAAGTAATTCTCACCATAACTCTAACCCTAAATGTGCTCGTTTCTAACCCTAACACTAAGTCGCCAATTTCAACACTAACCCTAACCCTAAATGCACTCTATTCTAACCAAAATGCAATCCTGACACTAAGCCTAACCGTAAACCTCGATTCTACGAAAAAAAAACTCTACAACTAACTATAAGGAATTCTCACTATAACTCTAACCCGAAATGTGCTCGTTTCTAACCCTAACACTAAGTCGCCAATTTCAACACTAACCCTAAGCCTAAATGCACTCTATTCTAACCAAATGCAATCATGACACTATGCCTAACTCTAAACCTCGATTCTACGAAAAAAACTCTAATACTAACTATAAGGTATTCTCACCATAATTCTAACCCTAAATGTGCTCGTTTCTAACGCTAACAGTAAGTCGTCAATTTCAACACTAAACCTACGCCTGAATGCACTCTTTTCTAACCAAAATGCAATCCTGACACTAAGCCTAAACCTAAACCTCGATTCTACGAAAAAAAACTCTACTACTGACTATAAGGAATTCTCAGTATAAATCTAACCCTAAATGTGCTCGTTTCTAACCCTAACACTAACTCGTCAATTTCAACACTAAACTTAAGCCCAAATGCACTCTATTCTAACCAAAATGCAATCCTGACACTAAGCTTTACCCTAAACCTCGATTCTACGAACAAAAACTCTAATACTAACTACAACGAATTCTCACATAACTCTAACCCTAAATGTGCTTGTTTCTAACCCTAACACTAAGTCGTCAATTTCAACACTAACCCTAAGCCTAAATGCACTCTATTCTAACCAAATGCAATCCTCACACTAAGCCTAACTCTAAACCTCGATTCTACGAAAAAAACTCTAATAATAACTATAAGGAATTCTCACCATAATTCTAACCCTAAATGTGCTGGTTTCTAACCCTAACACTAATTCGTCAATTTCAACACTAACCCTACCCCTGAATGCACTCTGTTCGAACCAAAATGAAATCCTGACACTAAGCCTAACACTAAACCTCGATTCTACGAAAAAAAATTCTACTACTAACTATAACGAATTCTCACCATAACTCTAACCCTAAATGTGCTCGTTTCTAAACCTAACACAAAGACATCAATTTAAACAATAAACCTAAGCCTAAATGCACTCTATTCTAACCAAAATGCAATCCTGACACTAAGCCTAACCCTAAACCTCGATTCTACGAAAAACTCTACTACTAACTATAAGGAATTCTCACTATAACTTTAACCCTAAATGTGCTCGTTTCTAACCCTAACACTAAGTCGTCAATTGCAGCACTAACCCTAAGCCTAAATGCACTCTATTCTAACCACAATGTAATCCTGACACTAAGCCTAACCCTAAACCTCGATTCTATGAAAAAAAACTCTACTACTAAGTATAAGGAATTCTCACTATAACTCTAAACCTAAATGTGCTCGTTTCTAACCATAACACTAAGTTGCCAATTTCAACACTAACCTTAAGCCTAAATGCACTCTATTCTAACCAAAATGCAATTCTGACACTAAGCTTAAGCCTAAACCTCGATTCTACGAACAAAAACTCTAATACAAACTACAACGAATTCTCACATAACTCTAATCCTAAATGTGCTCGTTTCTAACCCTAACACTAAGTCGTCAATTTCAACACTCACCCTACTCCTAAATGCACTCTATTCTAACCAAAATGCAATCCTGACACTAGGCCTAACACTAAACCTCGATTCTACGAAAAAAAACTCTACTACTAGCTATAACGAATTCTGACCATAACTCTAACCCTAAATGTGCTCGTATCTAACCCTAACACTAACAAGTCTATTTCAACACTAACCCTAAGCCTAAATGCACTCTATTCTAACCAAAATGCAATCCTGACACTAAGCTTAGCCATAAACCTCGATTCTACGAAAAAAAATATAATACTAACTCTAAGTAAATCTCACCATAACTCTAACCCTAAATGTGCTCGTTTCTACCGTAACACTAAGTGGCCAATTTCAACAGTAACCCTAAGACTAAATGCAGTCTATTCTGACGAAAATGCAATCCTGACACTAAGCCTAACACTAAACCTCGATTCTACGAAAAAAACTCTACTACTAACTATAACGAATTCTCACCATAACGCTAACCCTAAATGTGCTCGTTTCTAACCCTAACACTAAGTCGTCAATTTCAACAATAACCCTAAGCCTAAATGCACTCTATTCTAACTAAAATGCAATCCTGACACTAAGCCTAACCCTAAACCTCGATTCTACGAAAAAAAACTCCACTACTGACTCTAAGTAATTCTCACCATAACTCTAACCCTAAATGTGCTCGTTTCTAACCCTAACACTAAGTCGCCAATTTCAACACTAACCCTAACCCTAAATGCACTCTATTCTAACCAAAATGCAATCCTGACACTAAGCCTAACCGTAAACCTCGATTCTACGAAAAAAAAACTCTACAACTAACTATAAGGAATTCTCACTATAACTCTAACCCGAAATGTGCTCGTTTCTAACCCTAACACTAAGTCGCCAATTTCAACACTAACCCTAAGCCTAAATGCACTCTATTCTAACCAAATGCAATCCTGACACTAAGCCTAACACTAAACCTCTATTCTACGAAAAAAACTCTAATACTAACTATAAGGAATTCTCACCATGATTCTAACCCTAAATGTGCTCCTTTCTAACCCTAACACTAAGTCGCCAATTTCAACACTAACCCTAAGCCTAAATGCACTCTATTCTAACCAAAATGCAATCCTGACACTAAGCCTAACCCTAAACCTCGATTCTACGAAAAAAAAACTCTGCTACTAACTATAAGGAATTCTCACTATAACTCTAAACCTAAATGTGCTCGTTTCTAACCCTAACACTAACTCGTCTATTTCAACACTAACCCTGAGCCTAAATGCACTCTATTCTAACGAAAATGCAATCCTGACACTAAGCCTAACCCTAAACCTCGATTCTGCGATCAAAAACCCTAGCCCTATCCCAAACTAATTCTAACTGTAACTCTAACCCTAAATGTGTTCGTTTCTATCCCTAACACT
This sequence comes from Notamacropus eugenii, assembly GCF_028372415.1. NCBI lineage: Eukaryota > Metazoa > Chordata > Mammalia > Diprotodontia > Macropodidae > Notamacropus > Notamacropus eugenii. Next base: position 309,011,877 of record NC_092875.1, on the reverse strand, counting down.
AACTCATCCATTTCAACACTAACCGTACGACTAAATGCACTCTATTCTAACCAAAATGCAATCCTGACACTAAGCCTAAAACTAAACCTCAATTCTACGAAAAAAACTCTACTACTAACTATAAGGAATTCTCACCATAACTCTAACCCTAAATGTGCTCGTTTCTAAACCTAATACTAAATCGTCAATTTCAACAATCACCCTAAGCCTAAATGCACTCTATTCTAACCAAAATGCAATCCTGACAATAAGCCTAACACTAAACCTCGATTCTACGAAAGAAAACCCTAGCACTATCCCAAATTAATTCTAACCGTAACTCTAACCCTAAATGTGTTCGTTTCTAACCCTAACACTAACAAGTCTATTTCAACACTAACCCTAAGCCTAAATGCACTCTATTCTAACCAAAATGCAATCCTGACACTAAGCTTAGCCATAAACCTCGATTCTACGAAAAAAAATATAATACTAACTCTAAGTAATTCTCACCATAACTCTAACCCTAAATGTGCTCGTTTCTACCGTAACACTAAGTGGCCAATTTCAACAGTAACCCTAAGACTAAATGCAGTCTATTCTGACGAAAATGCAATCCTGACACTAAGCCTAACACTAAACCTCGATTCTACGAAAAAAAACTCTACTACTAACTATAACGAATTCTCACCATAACGCTAACCCTAAATGTGCTCGTTTCTAACCCTAACACTAAGTCGTCAATTTCAACAATAACCCTAAGCCTAAATGCACTCTATTCTAACTAAAATGCAATCCTGACACTAAGCCTAACCCTAAACCTCGATTCTACGAAAAAAAACTCTACTACTGACTCTAAGTAATTCTCACCATAACTCTAACCCTAAATGTGCTCGTTTCTAACCCTAACACTAAGTCGCCAATTTCAACACTAACCCTAACCCTAAATGCACTCTATTCTAACCAAAATGCAATCCTGACACTAAGCCTAACCGTAAACCTCGATTCTACGAAAAAAAAACTCTACAACTAACTATAAGGAATTCTCACTATAACTCTAACCCGAAATGTGCTCGTTTCTAACCCTAACACTAAGTCGCCAATTTCAACACTAACCCTAAGCCTAAATGCACTCTATTCTAACCAAATGCAATCATGACACTATGCCTAACTCTAAACCTCGATTCTACGAAAAAAACTCTAATACTAACTATAAGGTATTCTCACCATAATTCTAACCCTAAATGTGCTCGTTTCTAACGCTAACAGTAAGTCGTCAATTTCAACACTAAACCTACGCCTGAATGCACTCTTTTCTAACCAAAATGCAATCCTGACACTAAGCCTAAACCTAAACCTCGATTCTACGAAAAAAAACTCTACTACTGACTATAAGGAATTCTCAGTATAAATCTAACCCTAAATGTGCTCGTTTCTAACCCTAACACTAACTCGTCAATTTCAACACTAAACTTAAGCCTAAATGCACTCTACTCTAACCAAAATGCAATCCTGACACTAAGCCTAACCGTAAACCTCGATTCTACGAAAAAAAACTCTTCTACTAACTATAAGGAATTCTCACTATAACTCTAACCCTAAATGTGCTCGTTTCTAACCCTAACACTAACTCGTCAATTTCAACACTAACCCTAAGCCTAAATGCACTCTATTCTAACCAAATGCAATCCTGACACTAAGCCTAACTCTAAACCTCTATTCTACGAAAAAACTGTAATACTAACTATAAGGAATTCTCACCATGATTCTAACCCTAAATGTGCTCCTTTCTAACCCTAACACTAAGTCGCCAATTTCAACACTAACCCTAAGCCTAAATGCACTCTATTCTAACCAAAATGCAATCCTGACACTAAGCCTCACCTTAAACCTCGATTCTACGAAAAAAAACCTCTACTACTAAGTATAAGGAATTCTCACTATAACTGTAAACCTACATGTGCTCGTTTCTAACCCTAACACTAAATCGTCAATTTCAACACTAACCCTGAGCCTAAATGAACTCTATTCTAACCAAAATGCAATCCTGACACTAAGCCTAACCCTAAACCTCGATTCTACGAAAAAAAAACTCTGCTACTAACTATAAGGAATTCTCACTATAACTCTAAACCTAAATGTGCTCGTTTCTAACCCTAACACTAACTCGTCTATTTCAACACTAACCCTGAGCCTAAATGCACTCTATTCTAACGAAAATGCAATCCTGACACTAAGCCTAACCGTAAACCTCGATTCTACGAAAAAAAACTCTACTACTAACTATAACGAATTCTCACCATAACTCTAACCCTAAATGTGCTTGTATCTAACCCTAACACTAAGTCGTCAATTTCAACAATAACCCTAAGCCTAAATGCACTCTATTCTAACTAAAATGCAATCCTGACACTAAGTCTAACCCTAAACCTCGATTCTACGAAAAAAAACTCTACTACTAACTATTAGGAATTCTCACTATAACTCTAACCCTAAATGTGCTCGTTTCTAACCCTAACACTAAGTCGCCAATTTCAACACTAACCCTAAGCCTAAATGAACTCTATTCTAACCAAAATGCAATCCTGACACTAAGCCTCACCGTAAACCTCGATTCTACGAAAAAAAAACTCTACTACTAACTATAAGGAATTCTCACTATAACTCTAACCCGAAATGTGCTCGTTTCTAACCCTAACACTAAGTCGTCAATTTCAACACTAACCCTAAGCCCAAATGCACTCTATTCTAACCAAAATGCAATCCTGACACTACGCTTTACCCTAAACCTCGATTCTACGAACAAAAACTCTAATACTAACTACAACGAATTCTCACATAACTCTAACCCTAAATGTGCTTGTTTCTAACCCTAACACTAAGTCGTCAATTTCAACCCTAACCCTAAGCCTAAATGCACTCTATTCTAACCAAATGCAATCCTCACACTAAGCCTAACTCTAAACCTCGATTCTACGAAAAAAACTCTAATAATAACTATAAGGAATTCTCACCATAATTCTAACCCTAAATGTGCTCGTTTCTAACCCTAACACTAATTCGTCAATTTCAACACTAACCCTACCGCTGAATGCACTCTGTTCGAACCAAAATGCAATCCTGACACTAAGCCTAACACTAAACCTCGATTCTACGAAAAAAAATTCTACTACTAACTATAACGAATTCTCACCATAACTCTAACCCTAAATGTGCTCGTTTCTAAACCTAACACAAAGACATCAATTTAAACAATAAACCTAAGCCTAAATGCACTCTATTCTAACCAAAATGCAATCCTGACACTAAGCCTAACCCTAAACCTCGATTCTACGAAAAACTCTACTACTAACTATAAGGAATTCTCACTATAACTTTAACCCTAAATGTGCTCGTTTCTAACCCTAACACTAAGTCGTCAATTGCAGCACTAACCCTAAGCCTAAATGCACTCTATTCTAACCACAATGTAATCCTGACACTAAGCCTAACCCTAAACCTCGATTCTATGAAAAAAAACTCTACTACTAAGTATAAGGAATTCTCACTATAACTCTAAACCTAAATGTGCTCGTTTCTAACCATAACACTAAGTCGCCAATTTCAACACTAACCTTAAGCCTAAATGCACTCTATTCTAACCAAAATGCAATCCTGACACTAAGCTTAAGCCTAAACCTCGATTCTACGAACAAAAACTCTAATACAAACTACAACGAATTCTCACATAACTCTAACCCGAAATGTGCTCGTTTCTAACCCTAACACTAAGTCGTCAATTTCAACACTAACCCTAAGCCCAAATGCACTCTATTCTAACCAAAATGCAATCCTGACACTAAGCTTTACCCTAAACCTCGATTCTACGAACAAAAACTCTAATACTAACTACAACGAATTCTCACATAACTCTAACCCTAAATGTGCTTGTTTCTAACCCTAACACTAAGTCGTCAATTTCAACCCTAACCCTAAGCCTAAATGCACTCTATTCTAACCAAATGCAATCCTCACACTAAGCCTAACTCTAAACCTTGATTCTACGAAAAAAACTCTAATAATAACTATAAGGAATTCTCACCATAATTCTAACCCTAAATGTGCTGGTTTCTAACCCTAACACTAATTCGTCAATTTCAACACTAACCCTACCCCTGAATGCACTCTGTTCGAACCAAAATGCAATCCTGACACTAAGCCTAACACTAAACCTCGATTCTACGAAAAAAAATTCTACTACTAACTATAACGAATTCTCACCATAACTCTAACCCTAAATGTGCTCGTTTCTAAACCTAACACAAAGACATCAATTTAAACAATAAACCTAAGCCTAAATGCACTCTATTCTAACCAAAATGCAATCCTGACACTAAGCCTAACCCTAAACCTCGATTCTACGAAAAACTCTACTACTAACTATAAGGAATTCTCACTATAACTTAACCCTAAATGTGCTCGTTTCTAACCCTAACACTAAGTCGTCAATTGCAGCACTAACCGTAAGTCTAAATGCACTCTATTCTAACCACAATGTAATCCTGACACTAAGCCTAACCCTAAACCTTGATTCTATGAAAAAAAACTCTACTACTAAGTATAAGGAATTCTCACTATAACTCTAAACCTAAATGTGCTCGTTTCTAACCATAACACTAAGTCGCCAATTTCAACACTAACCTTAAGCCTAAATGCACTCTATTCTAACCAAAATGCAATCCTGACACTAAGCTTAAGCCTAAACCTCGATTCTACGAACAAAAACTCTAATACAAACTACAACGAATTCTCACATAACTCTAATCCTAAATGTGCTCGTTTCTAACCCTAACACTAAGTCGTCAATTTCAACACTCACCCTACTCCTAAATGCACTCTATTCTAACCAAAATGCAATCCTGACACTAAGCTTAAGCCTAAACCTCGATTCTACGAACAAAAACTCTAATACAAACTACAACGAATTCTCACATAACTCTAATCCTAAATGTGCTCGTTTCTAACCCTAACACTAAGTCGTCAATTTCAACACTCACCCTACTCCTAAATGCACTCTATTCTAACCAAAATGCAATCCTGACACTAGGCCTAACACTAAACCTCGATTCTACGAAAAAAAACTCTACTACTAGCTATAACGAATTCTGACCATAACTCTAACCCTAAATGTGCTCGTATCTAACCCTAACACTAAGTCGTCAATTTCAACAATAACCCTAAGCCTAAATGCACTCTATTCTAACTAAAATGCAATCCTGACACTAAGTCTAACCCTAAACCTCGATTCTACGAAAAAAAACTCTACTACTAACTATAAGGAATTCTCACTATAACTCTAACCCGAAATGTGCTCGTTTCTAACCCTAACACTAAGTCGTCAATTTCAACACTAACCCTAAGCCCAAATGCACTCTATTCTAACCAAAATGCAATCCTGACACTAAGCTTTACCCTAAACCTCGATTCTACGAACAAAAACTCTAATACTAACTACAACGAATTCTCACATAACTCTAACCCTAAATGTGCTTGTTTCTAACCCTAACACTAAGTCGTCAATTTCAACCCTAACCCTAAGCCTAAATGCACTCTATTCTAACCAAATGCAATCCTCACACTAAGCCTAACTCTAAACCTTGATTCTACGAAAAAAACTCTAATAATAACTATAAGGAATTCTCACCATAATTCTAACCCTAAATGTGCTGGTTTCTAACCCTAACACTAATTCGTCAATTTCAACACTAACCCTACCCCTGAATGCACTCTGTTCGAACCAAAATGCAATCCTGACACTAAGCCTAACACTAAACCTCGATTCTACGAAAAAAAATTCTACTACTAACTATAACGAATTCTCACCATAACTCTAACCCTAAATGTGCTCGTTTCTAAACCTAACACAAAGACATCAATTTAAACAATAAACCTAAGCCTAAATGCACTCTATTCTAACCAAAATGCAATCCTGACACTAAGCCTAACCCTAAACCTCGATTCTACGAAAAACTCTACTACTAACTATAAGGAATTCTCACTATAACTTAACCCTAAATGTGCTCGTTTCTAACCCTAACACTAAGTCGTCAATTGCAGCACTAACCGTAAGCCTAAATGCACTCTATTCTAACCACAATGTAATCCTGACACTAAGCCTAACCCTAAACCTCGATTCTATGAAAAAAAACTCTACTACTAAGTATAAGGAATTCTCACTATAACTCTAAACCTAAATGTGCTCGTTTCTAACCATAACACTAAGTCGCCAATTTCAACACTAACCTTAAGCCTAAATGCACTCTATTCTAACCAAAATGCAATCCTGACACTAAGCTTAAGCCTAAACCTCGATTCTACGAACAAAAACTCTAATACAAACTACAACGAATTCTCACATAACTCTAATCCTAAATGTGCTCGTTTCTAACCCTAACACTAAGTCGTCAATTTCAACACTCACCCTACTCCTAAATGCACTCTATTCTAACCAAAATGCAATCCTGACACTAGGCCTAACACTAAACCTCGATTCTACGAAAAAAAACTCTACTACTAGCTATAACGAATTCTGACCATAACTCTAACCCTAAATGTGCTCGTATCTAACCCTAACACTAAGTCGTCAATTTCAACAATAACCCTAAGCCTAAATGCACTCTATTCTAACTAAAATGCAATCCTGACACTAAGTCTAACCCTAAACCTCGATTCTACGAAAAAAAACTCTACTACTAACTATAAGGAATTCTCACTATAACTCTAACCCTAAATGTGCTCGTTTCTAACCCTAACACTAAGTCGTCAATTTCAACACTAACCCTAAGCCCAAATGCACTCTATTCTAACCAAAATGCAATCCTGACCCTAAGCTTTACCCTAAACCTCGATTCTACGAACAAAAACTCTAATACTAACTACAACGAATTCTCACATAACTCTAACCCTAAATGTGCTTGTTTCTAACCCTAACACTAAGTCGTCAATTTCAACACTAACCCTAAGCCTAAATGCACTCTATTCTAACCAAATGCAATCCTCACACTAAGCCTAACTCTAAACCTCGATTCTATGAAAAAAACTCTAATAATAACTATAAGGAATTCTCACCATAATTCTAAACCTAAATGTGCTCGTTTCTAACCCTAACACTAAGTCGTCAATTTCAACACTAACCCTAAGACTACATGCACTCTATTCTAACCAAATGCAATCCTGACACTGAGCCTAACTCTTAACCTCGATTCTACGAAAAAAAACTCTGCTACTAACTATAACGAATTCTCACCATAACTCTAACCCTAAATGTGCTCGTTTCTAAACCTAACACTAAGACATCAATTTAAACAATAAACCTGAGCCTAAATGCACTCTATTCTAACCAAAATGCAATCCTGACACTAAGCTTACCCCTAAACCTCGATTCTACGGAAAACTCTACTACTAACTGTAAGGAATTCTCACTATAACTTTAACCCTAAATGTGCTCGTTTCTAACCCTAACACTAAGTCGTCAATTGCAGCACTAACCCTAAGCCTAAATGCACTCTATTCTAACCACAATGTAATCCTGACACTAAGCCTAACCCTAAACCTCGATTCTACGAAAAATCTCTAACACTGACTATAAGGAATTCTCACCATAATTCTAACCCTAAACGTGCTCGTTTCTACCCCTAACACTAAGTCGTCAATTTCAACACTAACCCTGAGCCTAAATGCACTCTATTCTAACCAAAATGCAATCCTGACACTAAGCCTAACCCTAAACCTCGATTCTACGAAAAACTCTACTACTAACTATAAGGAATTCTCACCATAACTCTCACCCTAAATGCGCTCGTTTCTACCCTAACACTAACTCGTCAATTTCAACACTAACTCTAAGCCTAAATGCACTCTATTCTAAAAAAAAATGCAATCGTGATACTAAGACTAACCCTAAACCTCGATTCTACGAAACAAAACTCTACTACTAACTATAAGGAATTCTCACTATAACTCTAACCCTAAATGTGCTCATTTCTAACCCTAACACTAAGTCGTCAATTTCAACACTAACCCTGAGCCTAAATGCACTCTATTCTAACCAAAATGCAATCCTGAAACTAAGCTTAACCCCAAACATCGATTCTACGAACAAAAACTCTAATACTAACTACAACGAATTCTCACATAACTCTAACCCTAAATGTGCTCGTTTCTAACCCTAACACTAAGTCGTCAATTGCAGCACTAACCCTAAGCCTAAATGCACTCTATTCTAACCACAATGTAATCCTGACACTAAGCCTAACCCTAAACCTCGATTCTATGAAAAAAAACTCTACTACTAAGTATAAGGAATTCTCACTATAACTCTAAACCTAAATGTGCTCGTTTCTAACCATAACACTAAGTCGCCAATTTCAACACTAACCTTAAGCCTAAATGCACTCTATTCTAACCAAAATGCAATCCTGACACTAAGCTTAAGCCTAAACCTCGATTCTACGAACAAAAACTCTAATACAAACTACAACGAATTCTCACATAACTCTAACCCGAAATGTGCTCGTTTCTAACCCTAACACTAAGTCGTCAATTTCAACACTAACCCTAAGCCCAAATGCACTCTATTCTAACCAAAATGCAATCCTGACACTAAGCTTTACCCTAAACCTCGATTCTACGAACAAAAACTCTAATACTAACTACAACGAATTCTCACATAACTCTAACCCTAAATGTGCTTGTTTCTAACCCTAACACTAAGTCGTCAATTTCAACCCTAACCCTAAGCCTAAATGCACTCTATTCTAACCAAATGCAATCCTCACACTAAGCCTAACTCTAAACCTCGATTCTACGAAAAAAACTCTAATAATAACTATAAGGAATTCTCACCATAATTCTAACCCTAAATGTGCTCGTTTCTAACCCTAACACTAATTCGTCAATTTCAACACTAACCCTACCGCTGAATGCACTCTGTTCGAACCAAAATGCAATCCTGACACTAAGCCTAACACTAAACCTCGATTCTACGAAAAAAAATTCTACTACTAACTATAACGAATTCTCACCATAACTCTAACCCTAAATGTGCTCGTTTCTAAACCTAACACAAAGACATCAATTTAAACAATAAACCTAAGCCTAAATGCACTCTATTCTAACCAAAATGCAATCCTGACACTAAGCCTAACCCTAAACCTCGATTCTACGAAAAACTCTACTACTAACTATAAGGAATTCTCACTATAACTTTAACCCTAAATGTGCTCGTTTCTAACCCTAACACTAAGTCGTCAATTGCAGCACTAACCCTAAGCCTAAATGCACTCTATTCTAACCACAATGTAATCCTGACACTAAGCCTAACCCTAAACCTCGATTCTATGAAAAAAAACTCTACTACTAAGTATAAGGAATTCTCACTATAACTCTAAACCTAAATGTGCTCGTTTCTAACCATAACACTAAGTCGCCAATTTCAACACTAACCTTAAGCCTAAATGCACTCTATTCTAACCAAAATGCAATCCTGACACTAAGCTTAAGCCTAAACCTCGATTCTACGAACAAAAACTCTAATACAAACTACAACGAATTCTCACATAACTCTAACCCGAAATGTGCTCGTTTCTAACCCTAACACTAAGTCGTCAATTTCAACACTAACCCTAAGCCCAAATGCACTCTATTCTAACCAAAATGCAATCCTGACACTAAGCTTTACCCTAAACCTCGATTCTACGAACAAAAACTCTAATACTAACTACAACGAATTCTCACATAACTCTAACCCTAAATGTGCTTGTTTCTAACCCTAACACTAAGTCGTCAATTTCAACCCTAACCCTAAGCCTAAATGCACTCTATTCTAACCAAATGCAATCCTCACACTAAGCCTAACTCTAAACCTTGATTCTACGAAAAAAACTCTAATAATAACTATAAGGAATTCTCACCATAATTCTAACCCTAAATGTGCTGGTTTCTAACCCTAACACTAATTCGTCAATTTCAACACTAACCCTACCCCTGAATGCACTCTGTTCGAACCAAAATGCAATCCTGACACTAAGCCTAACCCTAAACCTCGATTCTACGAAAAACTCTACTACTAACTATAAGGAATTCTCACTATAACTTTAACCCTAAATGTGCTCGTTTCTAACCCTAACACTAAGTCGTCAATTGCAGCACTAACCCTAAGCCTAAATGCACTCTATTCTAACCACAATGTAATCCTGACACTAAGCCTAACCCTAAACCTCGATTCTATGAAAAAAAACTCTACTACTAAGTATAAGGAATTCTCACTATAACTCTAAACCTAAATGTGCTCGTTTCTAACCATAACACTAAGTCGCCAATTTCAACACTAACCTTAAGCCTAAATGCACTCTATTCTAACCAAAATGCAATCCTGACACTAAGCTTAAGCCTAAACCTCGATTCTACGAACAAAAACTCTAATACAAACTACAACGAATTCTCACATAACTCTAATCCTAAATGTGCTCGTTTCTAACCCTAACACTAAGTCGTCAATTTCAACACTCACCCTACTCCTAAATGCACTCTATTCTAACCAAAATGCAATCCTGACACTAAGCTTAAGCCTAAACCTCGATTCTACGAACAAAAACTCTAATACAAACTACAACGAATTCTCACATAACTCTAATCCTAAATGTGCTCGTTTCTAACCCTAACACTAAGTCGTCAATTTCAACACTCACCCTACTCCTAAATGCACTCTATTCTAACCAAAATGCAATCCTGACACTAAGCTTAAGCCTAAACCTCGATTCTACGAACAAAAACTCTAATACAAACTACAACGAATTCTCACATAACTCTAATCCTAAATGTGCTCGTTTCTAACCCTAACACTAAGTCGTCAATTTCAACACTCACCCTACTCCTAAATGCACTCTATTCTAACCAAAATGCAATCCTGACACTAGGCCTAACACTAAACCTCGATTCTACGAAAAAAAACTCTACTACTAGCTATAACGAATTCTGACCATAACTCTAACCCTAAATGTGCTCGTATCTAACCCTAACACTAAGTCGTCAATTTCAACAATAACCCTAAGCCTAAATGCACTCTATTCTAACTAAAATGCAATCCTGACACTAAGTCTAACCCTAAACCTCGATTCTACGAAAAAAAACTCTACTACTAACTATAAGGAATTCTCACTATAACTCTAAACCTAAATGTGCTCGTTTCTAACCATAACACTAAGTTGCCAATTTCAACACTAACCTTAAGCCTAAATGCACTCTATTCTAACCAAAATGCAATTCTGACACTAAGCTTAAGCCTAAACCTCGATTCTACGAACAAAAACTCTAATACAAACTACAACGAATTCTCACATAACTCTAATCCTAAATGTGCTCGTTTCTAACCCTAACACTAAGTCGTCAATTTCAACACTCACCCTACTCCTAAATGCACTCTATTCTAACCAAAATGCAATCCTGACACTAGGCCTAACACTAAACCTCGATTCTACGAAAAAAAACTCTACTACTAGCTATAACGAATTCTGACCATAACTCTAACCCGAAATGTGCTCGTTTCTAACCCTAACACTAAGTCGTCAATTTCAACACTAACCCTAAGCCCAAATGCACTCTATTCTAACCAAAATGCAATCCTGACACTAAGCTTTACCCTAAACCTCGATTCTACGAACAAAAACTCTAATACTAACTACAACGAATTCTCACATAACTCTAACCCTAAATGTGCTTGTTTCTAACCCTAACACTAAGTCGTCAATTTCAACCCTAACCCTAAGCCTAAATGCACTCTATTCTAACCAAATGCAATCCTCACACTAAGCCTAACTCTAAACCTTGATTCTACGAAAAAAACTCTAATAATAACTATAAGGAATTCTCACCATAATTCTAACCCTAAATGTGCTGGTTTCTAACCCTAACACTAATTCGTCAATTTCAACACTAACCCTACCCCTGAATGCACTCTGTTCGAACCAAAATGCAATCCTGACACTAAGCCTAACACTAAACCTCGATTCTACGAAAAAAAATTCTACTACTAACTATAACGAATTCTCACCATAACTCTAACCCTAAATGTGCTCGTTTCTAAACCTAACACAAAGACATCAATTTAAACAATAAACCTAAGCCTAAATGCACTCTATTCTAACCAAAATGCAATCCTGACACTAAGCCTAACCCTAAACCTCGATTCTACGAAAAACTCTACTACTAACTATAAGGAATTCTCACTATAACTTTAACCCTAAATGTGCTCGTTTCTAACCCTAACACTAAGTCGTCAATTGCAGCACTAACCCTAAGCCTAAATGCACTCTATTCTAACCACAATGTAATCCTGACACTAAGCCTAACCCTAAACCTCGATTCTATGAAAAAAAACTCTACTACTAAGTATAAGGAATTCTCACTATAACTCTAAACCTAAATGTGCTCGTTTCTAACCATAACACTAAGTCGCCAATTTCAACACTAACCTTAAGCCTAAATGCACTCTATTCTAACCAAAATGCAATCCTGACACTAAGCTTAAGCCTAAACCTCGATTCTACGAACAAAAACTCTAATACAAACTACAACGAATTCTCACATAACTCTAATCCTAAATGTGCTCGTTTCTAACCCTAACACTAAGTCGTCAATTTCAACACTCACCCTACTCCTAAATGCACTCTATTCTAACCAAAATGCAATCCTGACACTAGGCCTAACACTAAACCTCGATTCTACGAAAAAAAACTCTACTACTAGCTATAACGAATTCTGACCATAACTCTAACCCTAAATGTGCTGGTATCTAACCCTAACACTAAGTCGTCAATTTCAACAATAACCCTAAGCCTAAATGCACTCTATTCTAACCAAAATGCAATCCTGACACTAAGCCTAACACTATACCTCGATTTTACGAATAGAACTCTACTAATAACTATAACGAATTCCCACATAACACTAACCTTAATGTGCTCGTTTCTAACCCTTACATTAAGTCGTCAATTTCAACACTAATCCTAAACCTAAATGCACTCTATTCTAACCAAACTGCAATCCTGACACTAAGCCTAACACTAAACTTGATTCTAGGAATAAAACTCTAGTACTAACCATAACAAATTCTCACCATAACTCTAATCCTAATGTGCTCCTTTCTAACCCTAACACTAAGTCGCCAATTTCAACACTAACCGTAAGCCTAAATGCACTCTATTCTAACCAAACTGCAATCCTGACACTAAGCCTAACACTAAACCTCGATTCTACGGAAAAAACTCTAATACTAACTATAACAAATTCTCACCATAACTCTAACACTAATGTGCTCGTTTCTAACCCTTACACTAAGTCGCCAATGTCAACACTAACAGTAAGCCTAAATGCACTCTATTCTAACCAAAATGCAATCCTGACACTAAGCCTCACACTAAACCTCGATTCTACGAAAAAAACACTAATACTAACTATAACTAATTCTCACCATAACTCTAACCCTAATGTGCTCGTTTCTAACCCGAACACTAACTCGTCAATTTCAACATTAACCCTAAGCCTAAATGCACTCTATTCTAACCAAAATGCAATCCTGACACTAAGCCTAACACTAAACCTCGATTCTACGGAAAAAACTCTAATACTAACTATAACAAATTCTCACCATATCTCTAACCCTAAATGTGCTCGTTTCTAACCCTAACACTAAGTCGCCAATGTCAACACTAACCGTAAGCCTAAATGCACTCTATTCTAACCAAAATGCAATGCTGACACTAAGCCTAACACTAAACCTCCATTCTACGAAAAAAACTCTAGTACTAACTATAACAAATTCTCACCATAACTCTAACACTAATGTGCTCGTTTCTAACCCTAACACTAAGTCGCCAATTTCAACACTAACCCTAAGCCTAAATGCACTGTATTCTAACCAAAATGCCATCCTGACACTAAGCCTAACACTAAACCTCAATTCTACGAAAAAAACTCTACTACTAACTATAACGAATTCTCACATAACAGTAACTCTTAATGTGCTCCTTTCTAACCCTAACACTACGTCGTCAATGTCAACACTAACCCTGAGCCTATATGCACTCTATTCTAACCAAAATGCAATCCTGACACTAAGCCTAACACTATACCTCGATTTTACGAATAGAACTCTACTAATAACTATAACGAATTCCCACATAACACTAACCTTAATGTGCTCGTTTCTAACCCTTACATTAAGTCGTCAATTTCAACACTAATCCTAAACCTAAATGCACTCTATTCTAACCAAACTGCAATCCTGACACTAAGCCTAACACTAAACCTGGATTCTAGGAATAAAACTCTAGTACTAACCATAACAAATTCTCACCATAACTCTAATCCTAATGTGCTCCTTCCTAACCCTAACACTAAGTCGCCAATTTCAACACTAACCGTAAGCCTAAATGCACTCTATTCTAACCAAACTGCAATCCTGACACTAAGCCTAACACTAAACCTCGATTCTACGGAAAAAACTCTAATACTAACTATAACAAATTCTCACCATATCTCTAACCCTAAATGTGCTCGTTTCTAACCCTAACACTAAGACGCCACTTTCATCGCTAACCGTAAGCCTAAATGCACTCTATTCTAACCAAAATGCAATCCTGACACTAAGCCTAAGACTAAACCTCGATTCTACGAAAAAAACACTAATACTAACTATAACAAATTCTCACCATAACTCTAACCCTAATGTGCTCGTTTCTAACCCTAACACTAAGTCGCCAATTTCATCACTAACCGTAAGCCTAAATGCACTCTATTCTAACCAAAATGCAATCCTGACACTAAGCCTCACACTAAACCTCGATTCTACGAAAAAAACACTAATACTAACTATAACTAATTCTCACCATAACTCTAACCCTAATGTGCTCGTTTCTAACCCGAACACTAACTCGTCAATTTCAACATTAACCCTAAGCCTAAATGCACTCTATTCTAACCAAAGTGCAATGCTGACACTAAGCCTAACACTAAACCTCGATTCTACGGAAAAAACTCTACTACTAACTATAACGAATTCTCACATAACTCTAACCCTTAATGTGCTCCTTTCTAAACCTAACACTAAGTCGCCAATTTCAACACTAACCTTAAGCCTAAATGCACTCTATTCTAACCAAAATGCAATGCTGACACTAAGCCTAACATTAAACCTCGATTCTACGAAAAAAACTCTACTACGAACTATAACGAATTCTCACATAACTCTAACCCTTAATGTGCTCCTTTCTAACCCTAACACTACGTCGACAATTTCAACACTAACCCTGAGCCTAAATGCACTCTATTCTAACCAAAATGCAATCCTGACACTAAGCCTAACACTAAACCTCGATTCTACGAAAAAAACTCTAGTACTAACCATAACAAATTCTCACCATAACTCTAACCCTAATGTGCTCGTTTCTAACCCTTACACTAAGTCGTCAATTTCAACACTAACCCTGAGGCTAAATGAACTCTATTCTAACCAAACTGCAATCCTGACACTAAGCCTAACACTAAACCTCGATTATACGAATAAAACTCTAATACTAACCATAACAAATTCTCACCATATCTCTAACCGTAAATGTGCTCGTTTCTAACCCTAATACTAAGTCGCCAATTTCAACACTAACCGTAAGCCTAAATGCACTCTATTCTAACCAAAATGCAATCGTGACACTAAGCCTAACATTAAACCTCAATTCTACGAAAAAAACTCTACTACTAACTATAACGAATTCTCACATAACACTAACTCTTAATGTGCTCCTTTCTAACCCTACCACTACGTCGTCAATTTCAACACTAACCCTGAGCCTAAATGCACTCTATTCTAACCAAAATGCAATCCTGACACTAAGCCTAACACTATACCTCGATTCTATGAAAAAAAACTCTACTAATAACTATAACGAATTCCCACATAACACTAACCATAATGTGCTCGTTTCTAAACCTTACATTAAGTCGTCAATTTCAACACTAATCCTAAACCTAAATGCACTCTATTCTAATCAAACTGCAATCCTGACACTAAGCCTAACACTAAACCTCGATTCTAGGAATAAAACTCTAGTACTAACCATAACAAATTCTCACCATAACTCTAACCCTTAATGTGCTCCTTTCTAACCCTAACACTACGTCGTCAATTTCAACACTAACCCTGAGCCTAAATGTACTCTATACTAACCAAAATGCAATCCTGACACTAAGCCTAACACTAAACCTCGATTCTACGAATAAAACTCTACTACTAACTATAACGAATTCTCACATAACTCTAACCCTTAATGTGCTCCTTTCTAACCCTAACACTACGTCGTCAATTTCAACACTAACCCTAAGCCTAAATGTACTCTATTCTAACCAAAATGCAATCCTGACACTAAGCCTAACACTAAACCTCGATTCTACGAAAAAAACTCTAGTACTAACCATAACAAATTCTCACCATAACGCTAACCCTAATGTGCTCGTTTACAACCCTTACACAAAGTCGTCAATTTCAACATTAACCCTAAGCCTAAATGCACTCTATTCTAACCAAACTGCAATCCTGACACTAAGCCTAACACTAAACCTCAATTCTACGAAAAAAACTCTACTACTAACTATAACGAATTCTCACATAACAGTAACACTTAATGTGCTCCTTTCTAACCCTAACACTACGTCGTCAATTTCAACACTAACCCTGAGCCTATATGCACTCTATTCTAACCAAAATGCAATCCTGACACTAAGCCTAACACTATACCTCGATTTTACGAATAGAACTCTACTAATAACTATAACGAATTCCCACATAACACTAACCTTAATGTGCTCGTTTCTAACCCTTACATTAAGTCGTCAATTTCAACACTAATCCTAAACCTAAATGCACTCTATTCTAACCAAACTGCAATCCTGACACTAAGCCTAACACTAAACTTGATTCTAGGAGTAAAACTCTAGTACTAACCATAACAAATTCTCACCATAACTCTAATCCTAATGTGCTCCTTTCTAACCCTAACACTAAGTCGCCAATTTCAACACTAACCGTAAGCCTAAATGCACTCTATTCTAACCAAACTGCAATCCTGACACTAAGCCTAACACTAAACCTCGATTCTACGGAAAAAACTCTAATACTAACTATAACAAATTCTCACCATATCTCTAACCCTAAATGTGCTCGTTTCTAACCCTAACACTAAGACGCCACTTTCATCGCTAACCGTAAGCCTAAATGCACTCTATTCTAACCAAAATGCAATCCTGACACTAAGCCTAAGACTAAACCTCGATTCTACGAAAAAAACACTAATACTAACTATAACAAATTCTCACCATAACTCTAACCCTAATGTGCTCGTTTCTAACCCTAACACTAAGTCGCCAATTTCATCACTAACCGTAAGCCTAAATGCACTCTATTCTAACCAAAATGCAATCCTGACACTAAGCCTCACACTAAACCTCGATTCTACGAAAAAAACACTAATACTAACTATAACTAATTCTCACCATAACTCTAACCCTAATGTGCTCGTTTCTAACCCGAACACTAACTCGTCAATTTCAACATTAACCCTAAGCCTAAATGCACTCTATTCTAACCAAAGTGCAATGCTGACACTAAGCCTAACACTAAACCTCGATTCTACGGAAAAAACTCTACTACTAACTATAACGAATTCTCACATAACTCTAACCCTTAATGTGCTCCTTTCTAAACCTAACACTAAGTCGCCAATTTCAACACTAACCTTAAGCCTAAATGCACTCTATTCTAACCAAAATGCAATGCTGACACTAAGCCTAACACTAAACCTCAATTCTACGAAAAAAACTCTACTACTAACTATAACGATTCTCACATAACAGTAACTCTTAATGTGCTCCTTTCTAACCCTAACACTACGTCGTCAATTTCAACACTAACCCTGAGCCTATATGCACTCTATTCTAACCAAAATGCAATCCTGACACTAAGCCTAACACTATACCTCGATTTTACGAATAGAACTCTACTAATAACTATAACGAATTCCCACATAACACTAACCTTAATGTGCTCGTTTCTAACCCTTACATTAAGTCGTCAATTTCAACACTAATCCTAAACCTAAATGCACTCTATTCTAACCAAACTGCAATCCTGACACTAAGCCTAACACTAAACTTGATTCTAGGAATAAAACTCTAGTACTAACCATAACAAATTCTCACCATAACTCTAATCCTAATGTGCTCCTTTCTAACCCTAACACTAAGTCGCCAATTTCAACACTAACCGTAAGCCTAAATGCACTCTATTCTAACCAAACTGCAATCCTGACACTAAGCCTGACACTAAACCTCGATTCTACGGAAAAAACTCTAATACTAACTATAACAAATTCTCACCATAACTCTAACACTAATGTGCTCGTTTCTAACCCTTACACTAAGTCGTCAATTTCAACACTAATCCTAAGCCTAAGTGCACTCTATTCTAAAAAAAAGGCAATCCTGACACTAAGCCTAACACTAAACCTCGATTCTACGAAAAAAACTCTAATACTAACTAACTATAACGAATTCTCACCATAACTCTAACCCTAAATGTGCTCGTATCTAACCCTTCCACTAAGTCGTCAATTTCAACACCAACCCTAAGCCTAAATGCACTCTATTCTAACCAAAATGCAATCCTGACACTAAGCCTAACACTAAACCTCGATTCTACGGAAAAAACTCTAATACTAACTATAACAAATTCTCACCATATCTCTAACCCTAAATGTGATCGTTTCTAACCCTAACACTAAGTCGCCAATGTCAACACTAACCGTAAGCCTAAATGCACTCTATTCTAACCAAAATGCAATGCTGACACTAAGCCTAACACTAAACCTCCATTCTACGAAAAAAACTCTAGTACTAACTATAACAAATTCTCACCATAACTCTAACAGTAATGTGCTCGTTTCTAACCCTAACACTAAGTCGCCAATTTCAACACTAACCCTGAGCCTAAATGCACTCTATTCAAACCAAACTGCAATCCTGACACTCAGCCTAACACTAAACCTCGATTCTAGGAATAAAACTCTAGTACTAACCATAACAAATTCTCACCATAACTCTAATCCTAATGTGCTCCTTTCTAACCCTAACACTAAGTCGCCAATTTCAACACTAACCGTAAGCCTAAATGCACTCTATTCTAACCAAACTGCAATCCTGACACTAAGCCTAACACTAAACCTCGATTCAACGGAAAAAACTCTAATACTAACTATAACAAATTCTCACCATATCTCTAAACCTAAATGTGCTCGTTTCTAACCCTAACACTAAGACGCCACTTTCATCACTAACCGTAAGCCTAAATGCACTCTATTCTAACCAAAATGCAATCCTAACACTAAGCCTAACACTAAACCTCGATTCTATGAAAAAAACACTAATACTAACTATAACAAATTCTCACCATAACTCTAACCCTAATGTGCTCGTTTCTAACCCTAACACTAAGTCGCCAATTTCATCACTAACCGTAAGCCTAAATGCACTCTATTCTAACCAAAATGCAATCCTGACACTAAGCCTAACACTATACCTCGATTCTACGAAATAAAACTCTACTACTAACTATAACGAATTCTCACATAACTCTAACCCTTAATGTGCTCCTTTCTAACCCTAACACTACGTCGTCAATTTCAACACTAACCCTGAGCCTAAATGTACTCTATTCTAAACAAAATGCAATCCTGACACTAAGCCTAACACTAAACCTCGATTCTACGAAAAAAACTCTAGTACTAACCATAACAAATTCTCACCATAACGCTAACCCTAATGTGCTCGTTTGCAACCCTTACACTAAGTCGTCAATTTCAACAGTAATCCTCAGCCTAAATGCACTCTATTCTGACCAAAATGCAATCCTGACACTAAGCCTAACACTAAACCTCGATTCTACGAATAAAACTCAAATACTAACTATAACAAATTCTCACCTTATCTCTAACCCTAAATGTGCTCGTTTCTAACCCTAACACTAAGTCGCCAATTTCAACACTAACCCTGAGCCTAAATACACTTTATTCTAACCAAAATGCAATGCTGACACTAAGCCTAACATTAAACCTCGATTCTACGAAAAAAACTCTACTACTAACTATAACGAATTCTCACATAACTCTAACCCTTAATGTGCTCCTTTCTAACCCTAACACTACGTCGTCAATTTCAACACTAACCCTGAGCCTAAATGCACTCTATTCTAACCAAAATGCAATCCTGACACTAAGCCTAACACTAAACCTCAATTCTACGAAAAAAACTCTAGTACTAACCATAACAAATTCTCACCATAACTCTAACCCTAATGTGCTCGTTTCTAACCCTTACACTAAGTCGTCAATTTCAACACTAACCCTGAGCCTAAATGCACTCTATTCAAACCAAACTGCAATCCTGACACTAAGCCTAACACTAAACCTCGATTCTACGGAAAAAACTCTAATACTAACTATAACAAATTCTCACCATATCTCTAACCCTAAATGTGCTCGTTTCTAACCCTAATACTAAGTCGCCAATTTCAACACTAACCGTAAGCCTAAATGCACTCTATTCTAACCAAAATGCAATGCTGACACTAAGCCTAACATTAAACCTCAATTCTACGAAAAAAACTCTACTACTAACTATAACGATTTCTCACATAACACTAACTCTTAATGTGCTCCTTTCTAACCCTAACACTACGTCGTCAATTTCAACACTAACCCTGAGCCTAAATGCACTCTATTCTAACCAAAATGCAATCCTGACACTAAGCCTAACACTATACCTCGATTTTACGAATAAAACTCTACTAATAACTATAACGAATTCCCACATAACACTAACCATAATGTGCTCGTTTCTAACCCTTACATTAAGTCGTCAATTTCAACACTAATCCTAAACCTAAATGCACTCTATTCTAACCAAACTGCAATCCTGACACTAAGCCTAACACTAAACCTCGATTCTAGGAATAAAACTCTAGTACTAACCATAACAAATTCTCACCATAACTCTAATCCTAATGTGCTCCTTTCTAACCCTAACACTAAGTCGCCAATTTCAACACTAACCGTAAGCCTAAATGCACTCTATTCTAACCAAACTGCAATCCTGACACTAAGCCTAACACTAAACCTCGATTCTACGGAAAAAACTCTAATACTAACTATAACAAATTCTCACCATATCTCTAACCCTAAATGTGCTCGTTTCTAACCCTAACACTAAGACGCCACTTTCATCGCTAACCGTAAGCCTAAATGCACTCTATTCTAACCAAAATGCAATCCTGACACTAAGCCTAACACTAAACCTCGATTCTACGAAAAAAACACTAATACTAACTATAACAAATTCTCACCATAACTCTAACCCTAATGTGCTCGTTTCTAACCCTAACACTAAGTCGCCAATTTCAACACTAACCGTAAGCCTAAATGCACTCTATTCTAACCAAAATGCAATCCTGACACTAAGCCTAACACTATACCTCGATTCTACGAAATAAAACTCTACTACTGACTATAACGAATTGCCACATAACTCTAACCCTAAATGTGCTCGTTTCTAACCATTACACTAAGTCGCCAATTTCAACACTAAACCTAAGCCTAAATGCACTCTATTCTAACCAAAATGCAATCCTGACACTAAGCCTAACACTAAACCTCGATTCTACGAATAAAACTCTACTACTAACTATAACGAATTCTCACATAACTCTAACCCTTAATGTGCTCCTTTCTAACCCTAACACTACGTCGTCAATTTCAACACTAACCCTGAGCCTAAATGTACTCTATTCTAAACAAAATGCAATCCTGACACTAAGCCTAACACTAAACCTCGATTCTACGAAAAAAACTCTAGTACTAACCATAACAAATTCTCACCATAACGCTAACCCTAATGTGCTCGTTTGCAACCCTTACACTAAGTCGTCAATTTCAACAGTAATCCTCAGCCTAAATGCACTCTATTCTGACCAAAATGCAATCCTGACACTAAGCCTAACACTAAACCTCGATTCTATGAATAAAACTCAAATACTAACTATAACAAATTCTCACCTTATCTCTAACCCTAAATGTGCTCGTTTCTAACCCTAACACTAAGTCGCCAATTTCAACACTAACCCTGAGCCTAAATGCACTGTATTCTAACCAAAATGCAATGCTGACACTAAGCCTAACATTAAACCTCGATTCTACGAAAAAAACTCTACTACTAACTATACGAATTCTCACATAACTCTAACCCTTAATGTGCTCCTTTCTAACCCTAACACTACGTCGTCAATTTCAACACTAACCCTGAGCCTAAATGCACTCTATTCTAACCAAAATGCAATCCTGACACTAAGCCTAACACTAAACCTCAATTCTACGAAAAAAACTCTAGTACTAACCATAACAAATTCTCACCATAACTCTAACCCTAATGTGCTCGTTTCTAACCCTTACACTAAGTCGTCAATTTCAACACTAACCCTGAGCCTAAATGCACTCTATTCAAACCAAACTGCAATCCTGACACTAAGCCTAACACTAAACCTCGATTCTACGGAAAAAACTCTAATACTAACTATAACAAATTCTCACCATATCTCTAACCCTAAATGTGCTCGTTTCTAACCCTAATACTAAGTCGCCAATTTCAACACTAACCGTAAGCCTAAATGCACTCTATTCTAACCAAAATGCAATGCTGACACTAAGCCTAACATTAAACCTCAATTCTACGAAAAAAACTCTACTACTAACTATAACGATTTCTCACATAACACTAACTCTTAATGTGCTCCTTTCTAACCCTAACACTACGTCGTCAATTTCAACACTAACCCTGAGCCTAAATGCACTCTATTCTAACCAAAATGCAATCCTGACACTAAGCCTAACACTATACCTCGATTTTACGAATAAAACTCTACTAATAACTATAACGAATTCCCATATAACACTAACCATAATGTGCTCGTTTCTAACCCTTACATTAAGTCGTCAATTTCAACACTAATACTAAACCTAAATGCACTCTATTCTAACCAAACTGCAATCCTGACACTAAGCCTAACACTAAACCTCGATTCTAGGAATAAAACTCTAGTACTAACCATAACAAATTCTCACCATAACTCTAATCCTAATGTGCTCCTTTCTAACCCTAACACTAAGTCGCCAATTTCAACACTAACCGTAAGCCTAAATGCACTCTATTCTAACCAAACTGCAATCCTGACACTAAGCCTAACACTAAACCTCGATTCTACGGAAAAAACTCTAATACTAACTATAACAAATTCTCACCATATCTCTAACCCTAAATGTGCTCGTTTCTAACCCTAACACTAAGACGCCACTTTCATCACTAACCGTAAGCCTAAATGCACTCTATTCTAACCAAAATGCAATCCTAACACTAAGCCTAACACTAAACCTCGATTCTATGAAAAAAACACTAATACTAACTATAACAAATTCTCACCATAACTCTAACCCTAATGTGCTCGTTTCTAACCCTAACACTAAGTCGCCAATTTCATCACTAACCGTAAGCCTAAATGCACTCTATTCTAACCAAAATGCCATCCTGACACTAAGCCTAACACTATACCTCGATTTTACGAATAGAACTCTACTGATAACTATAACGAATTCCCACATAACACGAACCATAATGTGCTCGTTTCTAACCCTTACATTAAGTCGTCAATTTCAACACTAATCCTAAGCCTAAATGCACTCTATTCTAACCAAAATGCAATCCTGACACTAAGCCTAACACTAAACCTGGATTCTAGGAATAAAACTCTAGTACTAACCATAACAAATTCTCACCATAAGTCTAATCCTAATGTGCTCCTTTCTAACCCTAACACTAAGTCGCCAATTTCAACACTAACCGTAAGCCTAAATGCACTCTATTCTAACCAAACTGCAATCCTGACACTAAGCCTAACACTAAACCTCGATTCTACGGAAAAAACTCTAATACTAACTATAACAAATTCTCACCATATCTCTAACCCTAAATGTGCTCGTTTCTAACCCTAACACTAAGACGCCACTTTCATCGCTAACCGTAAGCCTAAATGCACTCTATTCTAACCAAAATGCAATGCTGACACTAAGCCTAACACTAAACCTCGATTCTACGAAAAAAAATCTACTACTAACTATAAAGAATTCTCACATAACTCTAATCCTTAATGTGCTCCTTTCTAACCCTAACACTACGTCGACAATTTCAACACTAACCCTGAGCCTAAATGCACTCTATTCTAACCAAAATGCAATGCTGACACTAAGCCTAACACTAAACCTCGATTCTACGAAAAAAACTCTAGTACTAACCATAACAAATTCTCACCAAAACTCTAACCCTAATGTGCTCGTTTCTAACCCTTACACTAAGTCGTCAATTTCAACACTAACCGTAAGCCTAAATGCACTCTATTCTAACCAAAATGCAATCCTGACATTAAGCCTAACACTAAACCTCGATTCTACGAATAAAACTCTACTACTAACTATAACGAATTCTCACAGAACTCTAACCCTTAATGTGCTCCTTTCTAACCCTAACACTACGTCGTCAATTTCAACACTAACCCTGAGCCTCTATGCACTCTATTCTAACCAAAATGCAATCCTGACATTAAGCCTAACACTAAACCTCGATTCTACGAAAAAAACTCTACTACTAACTATAACGAATTCTCACAGAACTCTAACCCTTAATGTGCTCCTTTCTAACCCTAACACTACGTCGTCAATTTCAACACTAACCCTGAGCCTCTATGCACTCTATTCTAACCAAAATGCAATCCTGACATTAAGCCTAACACTAAACCTCGATTCTACGAAAAAAACTCTAATACTAACTATAACAAATTCTCACCATAACTCTAACCCTAATGTGCTCGTGTCTAACCCTAACACTAAGTCACCAATTTCAACACTACCCCTAAGCCTAAATGCACTCTATTCTAACCAAAATGCAATCCTGACACTAAGCCTAACACTAAACCTCGATTCTACGAAAAAAAATCTAGTACTAACCATAACAAATTCTCACCATAACTCTAACCCTAATGTGCTCGTTTCCAACCCTTACACTCAGTCGTCAATTTCAACACTAATCCTAAGCCTAAGTGCACTCTATTCTAAAAAAAAGGGAATCCTGACACTAAGCCTAACACTAAACCTCGATTCTACGAAAAAAACTCTAGTACTAACCATAACAAATTCTCACCATAACGCTAACCCTAATGTGCTCGTTTCCAACCCTTACACAAAGTCGTCAATTTCAACAGTAATCCTAAGCCTAAATGCACTCTATTCTAACCAAAATGCAATCCTGACACTAAGCCTAACACTAAACCTGGATTCTAGGAATAAAACTCTAGTACTAACCATAACAAATTCTCACCATAACTCTAATCCTAATGTGCTCCTTTCTAACCCTAACACTAAATCGCCAATTTCAACACTAACCGTAAGCCTAAATGCACTCTATTCTAACCAAACTGCAATCCTGACACTAAGCCTAACACTAAACCTCGATTCTACGGAAAAAACTCTAATACTAACTATAACAAATTCTCACCATATCTCTAACCCTAAATGTGCTCGTTTCTAACCCTAACACTAAGACGCCACTTTCATCGCTAACCGTAAGCCTAAATGCACTCTATTCTAACCAAAATGCAATCCTGACACTAAGCCTAACACTAAACCTCGATTCTACGAAAAAAACTCTAGTACTAACCATAACAAATTCTCACCATAACGCTAACCCTAATGTGCTCGTTTCCAACCCTTACACAAAGTCGTCAATTTCAACAGTAATCCTAAGCCTAAATGCACTCTATTCTAACCAAAATGCAATCCTGACACTAAGGCTAACACTAAACCGCGATTCTATGAATAAAACTCAAATACTAACTATAACAAATTCTCACCATATCTCTAACCCTAAATGTGCTCGTTTCTAACCCTAACACTAAGTCGCCAATTTCAACACTAACCCTGAGCCTAAATGCACTTTATTCTAACCAAAATGCAATGCTGACACTAAGCCTAACATTAAACCTCGATTCTACGAAAAAAACTCTACTACTAACTATAACGAATTCTCACATAACTCTAACCCTTAATGTGCTCCTTTCTAACCCTAACACTACGTCGTCAATTTCAACACTAACCTTGAGCCTAAATGCACTCTATTCTAACCAAAATGCAATCCTGACACTAAGCCTAACACTAAACCTCGAGTCTACGAAAAAAACTCTAGTACTAACCATAACAAATTCTCACCATAACTCTAACCCTAATGTGCTCGTTTCTAACCCTTACACTAAGTCGTCAATTTCAACACTAACCCTGAGCCTAAATGCACTCTATTCAAACCCAACTGCAATCCTGACACTAAGCCTAACACTAAACCTCGATTCTAGGAATAAAACTCTAGTACTAACCATAACAAATTCTCACCATAACTCTAACCCTTAATGTGCTCCTTTCTAACCCTAACACTAAGTCGCCAATGTCAACACTAACCGTAAGCCTAAATGCACTCTATTCTAACCAAAATGCAATGCTGACACTAAGCCTAACACTAAACCTCGATTCTACGAAAAAAACTCTAGTACTAACTATAACAAATTCTCACCATAACTCTAACACTAATGTGCTCGTTTCTAACCCTAACACTAAGTCGCCAATTTCAACACTAACCCTAAGCCTAAATGCACTGTATTCTAACCAAAATGCCATCCTGACACTAAGCCTAACACTAAACCTCAATTCTACGAAAAAAACTCTACTACTAACTATAACGAATTCTCACATAACAGTAACTCTTAATGTGCTCCTTTCTAACCCTAACACTACGTCGTCAATGTCAACACTAACCCTGAGCCTATATGCACTCTATTCTAACCAAAATGCAATCCTGACACTAAGCCTAACACTATACCTCGATTTTACGAATAGAACTCTACTAATAACTATAACGAATTCCCACATAACACTAACCTTAATGTGCTCGTTTCTAACCCTTACATTAAGTCGTCAATTTCAACACTAATCCTAAACCTAAATGCACTCTATTCTAACCAAACTGCAATCCTGACACTAAGCCTAACACTAAACCTGGATTCTAGGAATAAAACTCTAGTACTAACCATAACAAATTCTCACCATAACTCTAATCCTAATGTGCTCCTTCCTAACCCTAACACTAAGTCGCCAATTTCAACACTAACCGTAAGCCTAAATGCACTCTATTCTAACCAAACTGCAATCCTGACACTAAGCCTAACACTAAACCTCGATTCTACGGAAAAAACTCTAATACTAACTATAACAAATTCTCACCATATCTCTAACCCTAAATGTGCTCGTTTCTAACCCTAACACTAAGACGCCACTTTCATCGCTAACCGTAAGCCTAAATGCACTCTATTCTAACCAAAATGCAATCCTGACACTAAGCCTAAGACTAAACCTCGATTCTACGAAAAAAACACTAATACTAACTATAACAAATTCTCACCATAACTCTAACCCTAATGTGCTCGTTTCTAACCCTAACACTAAGTCGCCAATTTCATCACTAACCGTAAGCCTAAATGCACTCTATTCTAACCAAAATGCAATCCTGACACTAAGCCTCACACTAAACCTCGATTCTACGAAAAAAACACTAATACTAACTATAACTAATTCTCACCATAACTCTAACCCTAATGTGCTCGTTTCTAACCCGAACACTAACTCGTCAATTTCAACATTAACCCTAAGCCTAAATGCACTCTATTCTAACCAAAGTGCAATGCTGACACTAAGCCTAACACTAAACCTCGATTCTACGGAAAAAACTCTACTACTAACTATAACGAATTCTCACATAACTCTAACCCTTAATGTGCTCCTTTCTAAACCTAACACTAAGTCGCCAATTTCAACACTAACCTTAAGCCTAAATGCACTCTATTCTAACCAAAATGCAATGCTGACACTAAGCCTAACATTAAACCTCGATTCTACGAAAAAAACTCTACTACGAACTATAACGAATTCTCACATAACTCTAACCCTTAATGTGCTCCTTTCTAACCCTAACACTACGTCGACAATTTCAACACTAACCCTGAGCCTAAATGCACTCTATTCTAACCAAAATGCAATCCTGACACTAAGCCTAACACTAAACCTCGATTCTACGAAAAAAACTCTAGTACTAACCATAACAAATTCTCACCATAACTCTAACCCTAATGTGCTCGTTTCTAACCCTTACACTAAGTCGTCAATTTCAACACTAACCCTGAGGCTAAATGAACTCTATTCTAACCAAACTGCAATCCTGACACTAAGCCTAACACTAAACCTCGATTATACGAATAAAACTCTAATACTAACCATAACAAATTCTCACCATATCTCTAACCGTAAATGTGCTCGTTTCTAACCCTAATACTAAGTCGCCAATTTCAACACTAACCGTAAGCCTAAATGCACTCTATTCTAACCAAAATGCAATCGTGACACTAAGCCTAACATTAAACCTCAATTCTACGAAAAAAACTCTACTACTAACTATAACGAATTCTCACATAACACTAACTCTTAATGTGCTCCTTTCTAACCCTACCACTACGTCGTCAATTTCAACACTAACCCTGAGCCTAAATGCACTCTATTCTAACCAAAATGCAATCCTGACACTAAGCCTAACACTATACCTCGATTCTATGAAAAAAAACTCTACTAATAACTATAACGAATTCCCACATAACACTAACCATAATGTGCTCGTTTCTAAACCTTACATTAAGTCGTCAATTTCAACACTAATCCTAAACCTAAATGCACTCTATTCTAATCAAAGTGCAATCCTGACACTAAGCCTAACACTAAACCTCGATTCTAGGAATAAAACTCTAGTACTAACCATAACAAATTCTCACCATAACTCTAACCCTTAATGTGCTCCTTTCTAACCCTAACACTACGTCGTCAATTTCAACACTAACCCTGAGCCTAAATGTACTCTATACTAACCAAAATGCAATCCTGACACTAAGCCTAACACTAAACCTCGATTCTACGAATAAAACTCTACTACTAACTATAACGAATTCTCACATAACTCTAACCCTTAATGTGCTCGTTTCTAACCCTTACACTAAGTCGTCAATTTCAACACTAATCCTAAGCCTAAGTGCACTCTATTCTAAAAAAAAGGCAATCCTGACACTAAGCCTAACACTAAACCTCGATTCTACGAAAAAAACTCTAATACTAACTAACTATAACGAATTCTCACCATAACTCTAACCCTAAATGTGCTCGTATCTAACCCTTCCACTAAGTCGTCAATTTCAACACCAACCCTAAGCCTAAATGCACTCTATTCTAACCAAAATGCAATCCTGACACTAAGCCTAACACTAAACCTCGATTCTACGGAAAAAACTCTAATACTAACTATAACAAATTCTCACCATATCTCTAACCCTAAATGTGATCGTTTCTAACCCTAACACTAAGTCGCCAATGTCAACACTAACCGTAAGCCTAAATGCACTCTATTCAAACCAAACTGCAATCCTGACACTAAGCCTAACACTAAACTTGATTCTAGGAGTAAAACTCTAGTACTAACCATAACAAATTCTCACCATAACTCTAATCCTAATGTGCTCCTTTCTAACCCTAACACTAAGTCGCCAATTTCAACACTAACCGTAAGCCTAAATGCACTCTATTCTAACCAAACTGCAATCCTGACACTAAGCCTAACACTAAACCTCGATTCTACGGAAAAAACTCTAATACTAACTATAACAAATTCTCACCATATCTCTAACCCTAAATGTGCTCGTTTCTAACCCTAACACTAAGACGCCACTTTCATCGCTAACCGTAAGCCTAAATGCACTCTATTCTAACCAAAATGCAATCCTGACACTAAGCCTAAGACTAAACCTCGATTCTACGAAAAAAACACTAATACTAACTATAACAAATTCTCACCATAACTCTAACCCTAATGTGCTCGTTTCTAACCCTAACACTAAGTCGCCAATTTCATCACTAACCGTAAGCCTAAATGCACTCTATTCTAACCAAAATGCAATCCTGACACTAAGCCTCACACTAAACCTCGATTCTACGAAAAAAACACTAATACTAACTATAACTAATTCTCACCATAACTCTAACCCTAATGTGCTCGTTTCTAACCCGAACACTAACTCGTCAATTTCAACATTAACCCTAAGCCTAAATGCACTCTATTCTAACCAAAGTGCAATGCTGACACTAAGCCTAACACTAAACCTCGATTCTACGGAAAAAACTCTACTACTAACTATAACGAATTCTCACATAACTCTAACCCTTAATGTGCTCCTTTCTAAACCTAACACTAAGTCGCCAATTTCAACACTAACCTTAAGCCTAAATGCACTCTATTCTAACCAAAATGCAATGCTGACACTAAGCCTAACACTAAACCTCAATTCTACGAAAAAAACTCTACTACTAACTATAACGATTCTCACATAACAGTAACTCTTAATGTGCTCCTTTCTAACCCTAACACTACGTCGTCAATTTCAACACTAACCCTGAGCCTATATGCACTCTATTCTAACCAAAATGCAATCCTGACACTAAGCCTAACACTATACCTCGATTTTACGAATAGAACTCTACTAATAACTATAACGAATTCCCACATAACACTAACCTTAATGTGCTCGTTTCTAACCCTTACATTAAGTCGTCAATTTCAACACTAATCCTAAACCTAAATGCACTCTATTCTAACCAAACTGCAATCCTGACACTAAGCCTAACACTAAACTTGATTCTAGGAATAAAACTCTAGTACTAACCATAACAAATTCTCACCATAACTCTAATCCTAATGTGCTCCTTTCTAACCCTAACACTAAGTCGCCAATTTCAACACTAACCGTAAGCCTAAATGCACTCTATTCTAACCAAACTGCAATCCTGACACTAAGCCTGACACTAAACCTCGATTCTACGGAAAAAACTCTAATACTAACTATAACAAATTCTCACCATAACTCTAACACTAATGTGCTCGTTTCTAACCCTTACACTAAGTCGTCAATTTCAACACTAATCCTAAGCCTAAGTGCACTCTATTCTAAAAAAAAGGCAATCCTGACACTAAGCCTAACACTAAACCTCGATTCTACGAAAAAAACTCTAATACTAACTAACTATAACGAATTCTCACCATAACTCTAACCCTAAATGTGCTCGTATCTAACCCTTCCACTAAGTCGTCAATTTCAACACCAACCCTAAGCCTAAATGCACTCTATTCTAACCAAAATGCAATCCTGACACTAAGCCTAACACTAAACCTCGATTCTACGGAAAAAACTCTAATACTAACTATAACAAATTCTCACCATATCTCTAACCCTAAATGTGATCGTTTCTAACCCTAACACTAAGTCGCCAATGTCAACACTAACCGTAAGCCTAAATGCACTCTATTCTAACCAAAATGCAATGCTGACACTAAGCCTAACACTAAACCTCCATTCTACGAAAAAAACTCTAGTACTAACTATAACAAATTCTCACCATAACTCTAACAGTAATGTGCTCGTTTCTAACCCTAACACTAAGTCGCCAATTTCAACACTAACCCTGAGCCTAAATGCACTCTATTCAAACCAAACTGCAATCCTGACACTCAGCCTAACACTAAACCTCGATTCTAGGAATAAAACTCTAGTACTAACCATAACAAATTCTCACCATAACTCTAATCCTAATGTGCTCCTTTCTAACCCTAACACTAAGTCGCCAATTTCAACACTAACCGTAAGCCTAAATGCACTCTATTCTAACCAAACTGCAATCCTGACACTAAGCCTAACACTAAACCTCGATTCAACGGAAAAAACTCTAATACTAACTATAACAAATTCTCACCATATCTCTAAACCTAAATGTGCTCGTTTCTAACCCTAACACTAAGACGCCACTTTCATCACTAACCGTAAGCCTAAATGCACTCTATTCTAACCAAAATGCAATCCTAACACTAAGCCTAACACTAAACCTCGATTCTATGAAAAAAACACTAATACTAACTATAACAAATTCTCACCATAACTCTAACCCTAATGTGCTCGTTTCTAACCCTAACACTAAGTCGCCAATTTCATCACTAACCGTAAGCCTAAATGCACTCTATTCTAACCAAAATGCAATCCTGACACTAAGCCTAACACTATACCTCGATTCTACGAAATAAAACTCTACTACTAACTATAACGAATTCTCACATAACTCTAACCCTTAATGTGCTCCTTTCTAACCCTAACACTACGTCGTCAATTTCAACACTAACCCTGAGCCTAAATGTACTCTATTCTAAACAAAATGCAATCCTGACACTAAGCCTAACACTAAACCTCGATTCTACGAAAAAAACTCTAGTACTAACCATAACAAATTCTCACCATAACGCTAACCCTAATGTGCTCGTTTGCAACCCTTACACTAAGTCGTCAATTTCAACAGTAATCCTCAGCCTAAATGCACTCTATTCTGACCAAAATGCAATCCTGACACTAAGCCTAACACTAAACCTCGATTCTACGAATAAAACTCAAATACTAACTATAACAAATTCTCACCTTATCTCTAACCCTAAATGTGCTCGTTTCTAACCCTAACACTAAGTCGCCAATTTCAACACTAACCCTGAGCCTAAATACACTTTATTCTAACCAAAATGCAATGCTGACACTAAGCCTAACATTAAACCTCGATTCTACGAAAAAAACTCTACTACTAACTATAACGAATTCTCACATAACTCTAACCCTTAATGTGCTCCTTTCTAACCCTAACACTACGTCGTCAATTTCAACACTAACCCTGAGCCTAAATGCACTCTATTCTAACCAAAATGCAATCCTGACACTAAGCCTAACACTAAACCTCAATTCTACGAAAAAAACTCTAGTACTAACCATAACAAATTCTCACCATAACTCTAACCCTAATGTGCTCGTTTCTAACCCTTACACTAAGTCGTCAATTTCAACACTAACCCTGAGCCTAAATGCACTCTATTCAAACCAAACTGCAATCCTGACACTAAGCCTAACACTAAACCTCGATTCTACGGAAAAAACTCTAATACTAACTATAACAAATTCTCACCATATCTCTAACCCTAAATGTGCTCGTTTCTAACCCTAATACTAAGTCGCCAATTTCAACACTAACCGTAAGCCTAAATGCACTCTATTCTAACCAAAATGCAATGCTGACACTAAGCCTAACATTAAACCTCAATTCTACGAAAAAAACTCTACTACTAACTATAACGATTTCTCACATAACACTAACTCTTAATGTGCTCCTTTCTAACCCTAACACTACGTCGTCAATTTCAACACTAACCCTGAGCCTAAATGCACTCTATTCTAACCAAAATGCAATCCTGACACTAAGCCTAACACTATACCTCGATTTTACGAATAAAACTCTACTAATAACTATAACGAATTCCCACATAACACTAACCATAATGTGCTCGTTTCTAACCCTTACATTAAGTCGTCAATTTCAACACTAATCCTAAACCTAAATGCACTCTATTCTAACCAAACTGCAATCCTGACACTAAGCCTAACACTAAACCTCGATTCTAGGAATAAAACTCTAGTACTAACCATAACAAATTCTCACCATAACTCTAATCCTAATGTGCTCCTTTCTAACCCTAACACTAAGTCGCCAATTTCAACACTAACCGTAAGCCTAAATGCACTCTATTCTAACCAAACTGCAATCCTGACACTAAGCCTAACACTAAACCTCGATTCTACGGAAAAAACTCTAATACTAACTATAACAAATTCTCACCATATCTCTAACCCTAAATGTGCTCGTTTCTAACCCTAACACTAAGACGCCACTTTCATCGCTAACCGTAAGCCTAAATGCACTCTATTCTAACCAAAATGCAATCCTGACACTAAGCCTAACACTAAACCTCGATTCTACGAAAAAAACACTAATACTAACTATAACAAATTCTCACCATAACTCTAACCCTAATGTGCTCGTTTCTAACCCTAACACTAAGTCGCCAATTTCAACACTAACCGTAAGCCTAAATGCACTCTATTCTAACCAAAATGCAATCCTGACACTAAGCCTAACACTATACCTCGATTCTACGAAATAAAACTCTACTACTGACTATAACGAATTGCCACATAACTCTAACCCTAAATGTGCTCGTTTCTAACCATTACACTAAGTCGCCAATTTCAACACTAAACCTAAGCCTAAATGCACTCTATTCTAACCAAAATGCAATCCTGACACTAAGCCTAACACTAAACCTCGATTCTACGAATAAAACTCTACTACTAACTATAACGAATTCTCACATAACTCTAACCCTTAATGTGCTCCTTTCTAACCCTAACACTACGTCGTCAATTTCAACACTAACCCTGAGCCTAAATGTACTCTATTCTAAACAAAATGCAATCCTGACACTAAGCCTAACACTAAACCTCGATTCTACGAAAAAAACTCTAGTACTAACCATAACAAATTCTCACCATAACGCTAACCCTAATGTGCTCGTTTGCAACCCTTACACTAAGTCGTCAATTTCAACAGTAATCCTCAGCCTAAATGCACTCTATTCTGACCAAAATGCAATCCTGACACTAAGCCTAACACTAAACCTCGATTCTATGAATAAAACTCAAATACTAACTATAACAAATTCTCACCTTATCTCTAACCCTAAATGTGCTCGTTTCTAACCCTAACACTAAGTCGCCAATTTCAACACTAACCCTGAGCCTAAATGCACTGTATTCTAACCAAAATGCAATGCTGACACTAAGCCTAACATTAAACCTCGATTCTACGAAAAAAACTCTACTACTAACTATACGAATTCTCACATAACTCTAACCCTTAATGTGCTCCTTTCTAACCCTAACACTACGTCGTCAATTTCAACACTAACCCTGAGCCTAAATGCACTCTATTCTAACCAAAATGCAATCCTGACACTAAGCCTAACACTAAACCTCAATTCTACGAAAAAAACTCTAGTACTAACCATAACAAATTCTCACCATAACTCTAACCCTAATGTGCTCGTTTCTAACCCTTACACTAAGTCGTCAATTTCAACACTAACCCTGAGCCTAAATGCACTCTATTCAAACCAAACTGCAATCCTGACACTAAGCCTAACACTAAACCTCGATTCTACGGAAAAAACTCTAATACTAACTATAACAAATTCTCACCATATCTCTAACCCTAAATGTGCTCGTTTCTAACCCTAATACTAAGTCGCCAATTTCAACACTAACCGTAAGCCTAAATGCACTCTATTCTAACCAAAATGCAATGCTGACACTAAGCCTAACATTAAACCTCAATTCTACGAAAAAAACTCTACTACTAACTATAACGATTTCTCACATAACACTAACTCTTAATGTGCTCCTTTCTAACCCTAACACTACGTCGTCAATTTCAACACTAACCCTGAGCCTAAATGCACTCTATTCTAACCAAAATGCAATCCTGACACTAAGCCTAACACTATACCTCGATTTTACGAATAAAACTCTACTAATAACTATAACGAATTCCCATATAACACTAACCATAATGTGCTCGTTTCTAACCCTTACATTAAGTCGTCAATTTCAACACTAATACTAAACCTAAATGCACTCTATTCTAACCAAACTGCAATCCTGACACTAAGCCTAACACTAAACCTCGATTCTAGGAATAAAACTCTAGTACTAACCATAACAAATTCTCACCATAACTCTAATCCTAATGTGCTCCTTTCTAACCCTAACACTAAGTCGCCAATTTCAACACTAACCGTAAGCCTAAATGCACTCTATTCTAACCAAACTGCAATCCTGACACTAAGCCTAACACTAAACCTCGATTCTACGGAAAAAACTCTAATACTAACTATAACAAATTCTCACCATATCTCTAACCCTAAATGTGCTCGTTTCTAACCCTAACACTAAGACGCCACTTTCATCACTAACCGTAAGCCTAAATGCACTCTATTCTAACCAAAATGCAATCCTAACACTAAGCCTAACACTAAACCTCGATTCTATGAAAAAAACACTAATACTAACTATAACAAATTCTCACCATAACTCTAACCCTAATGTGCTCGTTTCTAACCCTAACACTAAGTCGCCAATTTCATCACTAACCGTAAGCCTAAATGCACTCTATTCTAACCAAAATGCCATCCTGACACTAAGCCTAACACTATACCTCGATTTTACGAATAGAACTCTACTGATAACTATAACGAATTCCCACATAACACGAACCATAATGTGCTCGTTTCTAACCCTTACATTAAGTCGTCAATTTCAACACTAATCCTAAGCCTAAATGCACTCTATTCTAACCAAAATGCAATCCTGACACTAAGCCTAACACTAAACCTGGATTCTAGGAATAAAACTCTAGTACTAACCATAACAAATTCTCACCATAAGTCTAATCCTAATGTGCTCCTTTCTAACCCTAACACTAAGTCGCCAATTTCAACACTAACCGTAAGCCTAAATGCACTCTATTCTAACCAAACTGCAATCCTGACACTAAGCCTAACACTAAACCTCGATTCTACGGAAAAAACTCTAATACTAACTATAACAAATTCTCACCATATCTCTAACCCTAAATGTGCTCGTTTCTAACCCTAACACTAAGACGCCACTTTCATCGCTAACCGTAAGCCTAAATGCACTCTATTCTAACCAAAATGCAATGCTGACACTAAGCCTAACACTAAACCTCGATTCTACGAAAAAAAATCTACTACTAACTATAAAGAATTCTCACATAACTCTAATCCTTAATGTGCTCCTTTCTAACCCTAACACTACGTCGACAATTTCAACACTAACCCTGAGCCTAAATGCACTCTATTCTAACCAAAATGCAATGCTGACACTAAGCCTAACACTAAACCTCGATTCTACGAAAAAAACTCTAGTACTAACCATAACAAATTCTCACCAAAACTCTAACCCTAATGTGCTCGTTTCTAACCCTTACACTAAGTCGTCAATTTCAACACTAACCGTAAGCCTAAATGCACTCTATTCTAACCAAAATGCAATCCTGACATTAAGCCTAACACTAAACCTCGATTCTACGAATAAAACTCTACTACTAACTATAACGAATTCTCACAGAACTCTAACCCTTAATGTGCTCCTTTCTAACCCTAACACTACGTCGTCAATTTCAACACTAACCCTGAGCCTCTATGCACTCTATTCTAACCAAAATGCAATCCTGACATTAAGCCTAACACTAAACCTCGATTCTACGAAAAAAACTCTACTACTAACTATAACGAATTCTCACAGAACTCTAACCCTTAATGTGCTCCTTTCTAACCCTAACACTACGTCGTCAATTTCAACACTAACCCTGAGCCTCTATGCACTCTATTCTAACCAAAATGCAATCCTGACATTAAGCCTAACACTAAACCTCGATTCTACGAAAAAAACTCTAATACTAACTATAACAAATTCTCACCATAACTCTAACCCTAATGTGCTCGTGTCTAACCCTAACACTAAGTCACCAATTTCAACACTACCCCTAAGCCTAAATGCACTCTATTCTAACCAAAATGCAATCCTGACACTAAGCCTAACACTAAACCTCGATTCTACGAAAAAAAATCTAGTACTAACCATAACAAATTCTCACCATAACTCTAACCCTAATGTGCTCGTTTCCAACCCTTACACTCAGTCGTCAATTTCAACACTAATCCTAAGCCTAAGTGCACTCTATTCTAAAAAAAAGGGAATCCTGACACTAAGCCTAACACTAAACCTCGATTCTACGAAAAAAACTCTAGTACTAACCATAACAAATTCTCACCATAACGCTAACCCTAATGTGCTCGTTTCCAACCCTTACACAAAGTCGTCAATTTCAACAGTAATCCTAAGCCTAAATGCACTCTATTCTAACCAAAATGCAATCCTGACACTAAGCCTAACACTAAACCTGGATTCTAGGAATAAAACTCTAGTACTAACCATAACAAATTCTCACCATAACTCTAATCCTAATGTGCTCCTTTCTAACCCTAACACTAAATCGCCAATTTCAACACTAACCGTAAGCCTAAATGCACTCTATTCTAACCAAACTGCAATCCTGACACTAAGCCTAACACTAAACCTCGATTCTACGGAAAAAACTCTAATACTAACTATAACAAATTCTCACCATATCTCTAACCCTAAATGTGCTCGTTTCTAACCCTAACACTAAGACGCCACTTTCATCGCTAACCGTAAGCCTAAATGCACTCTATTCTAACCAAAATGCAATCCTGACACTAAGCCTAACACTAAACCTCGATTCTACGAAAAAAACTCTAGTACTAACCATAACAAATTCTCACCATAACGCTAACCCTAATGTGCTCGTTTCCAACCCTTACACAAAGTCGTCAATTTCAACAGTAATCCTAAGCCTAAATGCACTCTATTCTAACCAAAATGCAATCCTGACACTAAGGCTAACACTAAACCGCGATTCTATGAATAAAACTCAAATACTAACTATAACAAATTCTCACCATATCTCTAACCCTAAATGTGCTCGTTTCTAACCCTAACACTAAGTCGCCAATTTCAACACTAACCCTGAGCCTAAATGCACTTTATTCTAACCAAAATGCAATGCTGACACTAAGCCTAACATTAAACCTCGATTCTACGAAAAAAACTCTACTACTAACTATAACGAATTCTCACATAACTCTAACCCTTAATGTGCTCCTTTCTAACCCTAACACTACGTCGTCAATTTCAACACTAACCTTGAGCCTAAATGCACTCTATTCTAACCAAAATGCAATCCTGACACTAAGCCTAACACTAAACCTCGAGTCTACGAAAAAAACTCTAGTACTAACCATAACAAATTCTCACCATAACTCTAACCCTAATGTGCTCGTTTCTAACCCTTACACTAAGTCGTCAATTTCAACACTAACCCTGAGCCTAAATGCACTCTATTCAAACCCAACTGCAATCCTGACACTAAGCCTAACACTAAACCTCGATTCTAGGAATAAAACTCTAGTACTAACCATAACAAATTCTCACCATAACTCTAACCCTTAATGTGCTCCTTTCTAACCCTAACACTAAGTCGCCAATGTCAACACTAACCGTAAGCCTAAATGCACTCTATTCTAACCAAAATGCAATGCTGACACTAAGCCTAACACTAAACCTCGATTCTACGAAAAAAACTCTAGTACTAACTATAACAAATTCTCACCATAACTCTAACACTAATGTGCTCGTTTCTAACCCTAACACTAAGTCGCCAATTTCAACACTAACCCTAAGCCTAAATGCACTGTATTCTAACCAAAATGCCATCCTGACACTAAGCCTAACACTAAACCTCAATTCTACGAAAAAAACTCTACTACTAACTATAACGAATTCTCACATAACAGTAACTCTTAATGTGCTCCTTTCTAACCCTAACACTACGTCGTCAATGTCAACACTAACCCTGAGCCTATATGCACTCTATTCTAACCAAAATGCAATCCTGACACTAAGCCTAACACTATACCTCGATTTTACGAATAGAACTCTACTAATAACTATAACGAATTCCCACATAACACTAACCTTAATGTGCTCGTTTCTAACCCTTACATTAAGTCGTCAATTTCAACACTAATCCTAAACCTAAATGCACTCTATTCTAACCAAACTGCAATCCTGACACTAAGCCTAACACTAAACCTGGATTCTAGGAATAAAACTCTAGTACTAACCATAACAAATTCTCACCATAACTCTAATCCTAATGTGCTCCTTCCTAACCCTAACACTAAGTCGCCAATTTCAACACTAACCGTAAGCCTAAATGCACTCTATTCTAACCAAACTGCAATCCTGACACTAAGCCTAACACTAAACCTCGATTCTACGGAAAAAACTCTAATACTAACTATAACAAATTCTCACCATATCTCTAACCCTAAATGTGCTCGTTTCTAACCCTAACACTAAGACGCCACTTTCATCGCTAACCGTAAGCCTAAATGCACTCTATTCTAACCAAAATGCAATCCTGACACTAAGCCTAAGACTAAACCTCGATTCTACGAAAAAAACACTAATACTAACTATAACAAATTCTCACCATAACTCTAACCCTAATGTGCTCGTTTCTAACCCTAACACTAAGTCGCCAATTTCATCACTAACCGTAAGCCTAAATGCACTCTATTCTAACCAAAATGCAATCCTGACACTAAGCCTCACACTAAACCTCGATTCTACGAAAAAAACACTAATACTAACTATAACTAATTCTCACCATAACTCTAACCCTAATGTGCTCGTTTCTAACCCGAACACTAACTCGTCAATTTCAACATTAACCCTAAGCCTAAATGCACTCTATTCTAACCAAAGTGCAATGCTGACACTAAGCCTAACACTAAACCTCGATTCTACGGAAAAAACTCTACTACTAACTATAACGAATTCTCACATAACTCTAACCCTTAATGTGCTCCTTTCTAAACCTAACACTAAGTCGCCAATTTCAACACTAACCTTAAGCCTAAATGCACTCTATTCTAACCAAAATGCAATGCTGACACTAAGCCTAACATTAAACCTCGATTCTACGAAAAAAACTCTACTACGAACTATAACGAATTCTCACATAACTCTAACCCTTAATGTGCTCCTTTCTAACCCTAACACTACGTCGACAATTTCAACACTAACCCTGAGCCTAAATGCACTCTATTCTAACCAAAATGCAATCCTGACACTAAGCCTAACACTAAACCTCGATTCTACGAAAAAAACTCTAGTACTAACCATAACAAATTCTCACCATAACTCTAACCCTAATGTGCTCGTTTCTAACCCTTACACTAAGTCGTCAATTTCAACACTAACCCTGAGGCTAAATGAACTCTATTCTAACCAAACTGCAATCCTGACACTAAGCCTAACACTAAACCTCGATTATACGAATAAAACTCTAATACTAACCATAACAAATTCTCACCATATCTCTAACCGTAAATGTGCTCGTTTCTAACCCTAATACTAAGTCGCCAATTTCAACACTAACCGTAAGCCTAAATGCACTCTATTCTAACCAAAATGCAATCGTGACACTAAGCCTAACATTAAACCTCAATTCTACGAAAAAAACTCTACTACTAACTATAACGAATTCTCACATAACACTAACTCTTAATGTGCTCCTTTCTAACCCTACCACTACGTCGTCAATTTCAACACTAACCCTGAGCCTAAATGCACTCTATTCTAACCAAAATGCAATCCTGACACTAAGCCTAACACTATACCTCGATTCTATGAAAAAAAACTCTACTAATAACTATAACGAATTCCCACATAACACTAACCATAATGTGCTCGTTTCTAAACCTTACATTAAGTCGTCAATTTCAACACTAATCCTAAACCTAAATGCACTCTATTCTAATCAAAGTGCAATCCTGACACTAAGCCTAACACTAAACCTCGATTCTAGGAATAAAACTCTAGTACTAACCATAACAAATTCTCACCATAACTCTAACCCTTAATGTGCTCCTTTCTAACCCTAACACTACGTCGTCAATTTCAACACTAACCCTGAGCCTAAATGTACTCTATACTAACCAAAATGCAATCCTGACACTAAGCCTAACACTAAACCTCGATTCTACGAATAAAACTCTACTACTAACTATAACGAATTCTCACATAACTCTAACCCTTAATGTGCTCGTTTCTAACCCTTACACTAAGTCGTCAATTTCAACACTAATCCTAAGCCTAAGTGCACTCTATTCTAAAAAAAAGGCAATCCTGACACTAAGCCTAACACTAAACCTCGATTCTACGAAAAAAACTCTAATACTAACTAACTATAACGAATTCTCACCATAACTCTAACCCTAAATGTGCTCGTATCTAACCCTTCCACTAAGTCGTCAATTTCAACACCAACCCTAAGCCTAAATGCACTCTATTCTAACCAAAATGCAATCCTGACACTAAGCCTAACACTAAACCTCGATTCTACGGAAAAAACTCTAATACTAACTATAACAAATTCTCACCATATCTCTAACCCTAAATGTGATCGTTTCTAACCCTAACACTAAGTCGCCAATGTCAACACTAACCGTAAGCCTAAATGCACTCTATTCTAACCAAAATGCAATGCTGACACTAAGCCTAACACTAAACCTCCATTCTACGAAAAAAACTCTAGTACTAACTATAACAAATTCTCACCATAACTCTAACAGTAATGTGCTCGTTTCTAACCCTAACACTAAGTCGCCAATTTCAACACTAACCCTGAGCCTAAATGCACTCTATTCAAACCAAACTGCAATCCTGACACTCAGCCTAACACTAAACCTCGATTCTAGGAATAAAACTCTAGTACTAACCATAACAAATTCTCACCATAACTCTAATCCTAATGTGCTCCTTTCTAACCCTAACACTAAGTCGCCAATTTCAACACTAACCGTAAGCCTAAATGCACTCTATTCTAACCAAACTGCAATCCTGACACTAAGCCTAACACTAAACCTCGATTCAACGGAAAAAACTCTAATACTAACTATAACAAATTCTCACCATATCTCTAAACCTAAATGTGCTCGTTTCTAACCCTAACACTAAGACGCCACTTTCATCACTAACCGTAAGCCTAAATGCACTCTATTCTAACCAAAATGCAATCCTAACACTAAGCCTAACACTAAACCTCGATTCTATGAAAAAAACACTAATACTAACTATAACAAATTCTCACCATAACTCTAACCCTAATGTGCTCGTTTCTAACCCTAACACTAAGTCGCCAATTTCATCACTAACCGTAAGCCTAAATGCACTCTATTCTAACCAAAATGCAATCCTGACACTAAGCCTAACACTATACCTCGATTCTACGAAATAAAACTCTACTACTAACTATAACGAATTCTCACATAACTCTAACCCTTAATGTGCTCCTTTCTAACCCTAACACTACGTCGTCAATTTCAACACTAACCCTGAGCCTAAATGTACTCTATTCTAAACAAAATGCAATCCTGACACTAAGCCTAACACTAAACCTCGATTCTACGAAAAAAACTCTAGTACTAACCATAACAAATTCTCACCATAACGCTAACCCTAATGTGCTCGTTTGCAACCCTTACACTAAGTCGTCAATTTCAACAGTAATCCTCAGCCTAAATGCACTCTATTCTGACCAAAATGCAATCCTGACACTAAGCCTAACACTAAACCTCGATTCTACGAATAAAACTCAAATACTAACTATAACAAATTCTCACCTTATCTCTAACCCTAAATGTGCTCGTTTCTAACCCTAACACTAAGTCGCCAATTTCAACACTAACCCTGAGCCTAAATACACTTTATTCTAACCAAAATGCAATGCTGACACTAAGCCTAACATTAAACCTCGATTCTACGAAAAAAACTCTACTACTAACTATAACGAATTCTCACATAACTCTAACCCTTAATGTGCTCCTTTCTAACCCTAACACTACGTCGTCAATTTCAACACTAACCCTGAGCCTAAATGCACTCTATTCTAACCAAAATGCAATCCTGACACTAAGCCTAACACTAAACCTCAATTCTACGAAAAAAACTCTAGTACTAACCATAACAAATTCTCACCATAACTCTAACCCTAATGTGCTCGTTTCTAACCCTTACACTAAGTCGTCAATTTCAACACTAACCCTGAGCCTAAATGCACTCTATTCAAACCAAACTGCAATCCTGACACTAAGCCTAACACTAAACCTCGATTCTACGGAAAAAACTCTAATACTAACTATAACAAATTCTCACCATATCTCTAACCCTAAATGTGCTCGTTTCTAACCCTAATACTAAGTCGCCAATTTCAACACTAACCGTAAGCCTAAATGCACTCTATTCTAACCAAAATGCAATGCTGACACTAAGCCTAACATTAAACCTCGATTCTACGAAAAAAACTCTACTACTAACTATAACGATTTCTCACATAACACTAACTCTTAATGTGCTCCTTTCTAACCCTAACACTACGTCGTCAATTTCAACACTAACCCTGAGCCTAAATGCACTCTATTCTAACCAAAATGCAATCCTGACACTAAGCCTAACACTATACCTCGATTTTACGAATAAAACTCTACTAATAAC
The DNA here is from genome assembly GCF_028372415.1 of Notamacropus eugenii. Classification (NCBI taxonomy): domain Eukaryota; kingdom Metazoa; phylum Chordata; class Mammalia; order Diprotodontia; family Macropodidae; genus Notamacropus; species Notamacropus eugenii. The sequence continues at coordinate 308,967,386 of NC_092875.1, read as the reverse complement.
TATAACGAATTCCCACATAACACTAACCATAATGTGCTCGTTTCTAACCCTTACATTAAGTCGTCAATTTCAACACTAATCCTAAACCTAAATGCACTCTATTCTAACCAAACTGCAATCCTGACACTAAGCCTAACACTAAACCTCGATTCTAGGAATAAAACTCTAGTACTAACCATAACAAATTCTCACCATAACTCTAATCCTAATGTGCTCCTTTCTAACCCTAACACTAAGTCGCCAATTTCAACACTAACCGTAAGCCTAAATGCACTCTATTCTAACCAAACTGCAATCCTGACACTAAGCCTAACACTAAACCTCGATTCTACGGAAAAAACTCTAATACTAACTATAACAAATTCTCACCATATCTCTAACCCTAAATGTGCTCGTTTCTAACCCTAACACTAAGACGCCACTTTCATCGCTAACCGTAAGCCTAAATGCACTCTATTCTAACCAAAATGCAATCCTGACACTAAGCCTAACACTAAACCTCGATTCTACGAAAAAAACACTAATACTAACTATAACAAATTCTCACCATAACTCTAACCCTAATGTGCTCGTTTCTAACCCTAACACTAAGTCGCCAATTTCAACACTAACCGTAAGCCTAAATGCACTCTATTCTAACCAAAATGCAATCCTGACACTAAGCCTAACACTATACCTCGATTCTACGAAATAAAACTCTACTACTGACTATAACGAATTGCCACATAACTCTAACCCTAAATGTGCTCGTTTCTAACCATTACACTAAGTCGCCAATTTCAACACTAAACCTAAGCCTAAATGCACTCTATTCTAACCAAAATGCAATCCTGACACTAAGCCTAACACTAAACCTCGATTCTACGAATAAAACTCTACTACTAACTATAACGAATTCTCACATAACTCTAACCCTTAATGTGCTCCTTTCTAACCCTAACACTACGTCGTCAATTTCAACACTAACCCTGAGCCTAAATGTACTCTATTCTAAACAAAATGCAATCCTGACACTAAGCCTAACACTAAACCTCGATTCTACGAAAAAAACTCTAGTACTAACCATAACAAATTCTCACCATAACGCTAACCCTAATGTGCTCGTTTGCAACCCTTACACTAAGTCGTCAATTTCAACAGTAATCCTCAGCCTAAATGCACTCTATTCTGACCAAAATGCAATCCTGACACTAAGCCTAACACTAAACCTCGATTCTATGAATAAAACTCAAATACTAACTATAACAAATTCTCACCTTATCTCTAACCCTAAATGTGCTCGTTTCTAACCCTAACACTAAGTCGCCAATTTCAACACTAACCCTGAGCCTAAATGCACTGTATTCTAACCAAAATGCAATGCTGACACTAAGCCTAACATTAAACCTCGATTCTACGAAAAAAACTCTACTACTAACTATACGAATTCTCACATAACTCTAACCCTTAATGTGCTCCTTTCTAACCCTAACACTACGTCGTCAATTTCAACACTAACCCTGAGCCTAAATGCACTCTATTCTAACCAAAATGCAATCCTGACACTAAGCCTAACACTAAACCTCAATTCTACGAAAAAAACTCTAGTACTAACCATAACAAATTCTCACCATAACTCTAACCCTAATGTGCTCGTTTCTAACCCTTACACTAAGTCGTCAATTTCAACACTAACCCTGAGCCTAAATGCACTCTATTCAAACCAAACTGCAATCCTGACACTAAGCCTAACACTAAACCTCGATTCTACGGAAAAAACTCTAATACTAACTATAACAAATTCTCACCATATCTCTAACCCTAAATGTGCTCGTTTCTAACCCTAATACTAAGTCGCCAATTTCAACACTAACCGTAAGCCTAAATGCACTCTATTCTAACCAAAATGCAATGCTGACACTAAGCCTAACATTAAACCTCAATTCTACGAAAAAAACTCTACTACTAACTATAACGATTTCTCACATAACACTAACTCTTAATGTGCTCCTTTCTAACCCTAACACTACGTCGTCAATTTCAACACTAACCCTGAGCCTAAATGCACTCTATTCTAACCAAAATGCAATCCTGACACTAAGCCTAACACTATACCTCGATTTTACGAATAAAACTCTACTAATAACTATAACGAATTCCCATATAACACTAACCATAATGTGCTCGTTTCTAACCCTTACATTAAGTCGTCAATTTCAACACTAATACTAAACCTAAATGCACTCTATTCTAACCAAACTGCAATCCTGACACTAAGCCTAACACTAAACCTCGATTCTAGGAATAAAACTCTAGTACTAACCATAACAAATTCTCACCATAACTCTAATCCTAATGTGCTCCTTTCTAACCCTAACACTAAGTCGCCAATTTCAACACTAACCGTAAGCCTAAATGCACTCTATTCTAACCAAACTGCAATCCTGACACTAAGCCTAACACTAAACCTCGATTCTACGGAAAAAACTCTAATACTAACTATAACAAATTCTCACCATATCTCTAACCCTAAATGTGCTCGTTTCTAACCCTAACACTAAGACGCCACTTTCATCACTAACCGTAAGCCTAAATGCACTCTATTCTAACCAAAATGCAATCCTAACACTAAGCCTAACACTAAACCTCGATTCTATGAAAAAAACACTAATACTAACTATAACAAATTCTCACCATAACTCTAACCCTAATGTGCTCGTTTCTAACCCTAACACTAAGTCGCCAATTTCATCACTAACCGTAAGCCTAAATGCACTCTATTCTAACCAAAATGCCATCCTGACACTAAGCCTAACACTATACCTCGATTTTACGAATAGAACTCTACTGATAACTATAACGAATTCCCACATAACACGAACCATAATGTGCTCGTTTCTAACCCTTACATTAAGTCGTCAATTTCAACACTAATCCTAAGCCTAAATGCACTCTATTCTAACCAAAATGCAATCCTGACACTAAGCCTAACACTAAACCTGGATTCTAGGAATAAAACTCTAGTACTAACCATAACAAATTCTCACCATAAGTCTAATCCTAATGTGCTCCTTTCTAACCCTAACACTAAGTCGCCAATTTCAACACTAACCGTAAGCCTAAATGCACTCTATTCTAACCAAACTGCAATCCTGACACTAAGCCTAACACTAAACCTCGATTCTACGGAAAAAACTCTAATACTAACTATAACAAATTCTCACCATATCTCTAACCCTAAATGTGCTCGTTTCTAACCCTAACACTAAGACGCCACTTTCATCGCTAACCGTAAGCCTAAATGCACTCTATTCTAACCAAAATGCAATGCTGACACTAAGCCTAACACTAAACCTCGATTCTACGAAAAAAAATCTACTACTAACTATAAAGAATTCTCACATAACTCTAATCCTTAATGTGCTCCTTTCTAACCCTAACACTACGTCGACAATTTCAACACTAACCCTGAGCCTAAATGCACTCTATTCTAACCAAAATGCAATGCTGACACTAAGCCTAACACTAAACCTCGATTCTACGAAAAAAACTCTAGTACTAACCATAACAAATTCTCACCAAAACTCTAACCCTAATGTGCTCGTTTCTAACCCTTACACTAAGTCGTCAATTTCAACACTAACCGTAAGCCTAAATGCACTCTATTCTAACCAAAATGCAATCCTGACATTAAGCCTAACACTAAACCTCGATTCTACGAATAAAACTCTACTACTAACTATAACGAATTCTCACAGAACTCTAACCCTTAATGTGCTCCTTTCTAACCCTAACACTACGTCGTCAATTTCAACACTAACCCTGAGCCTCTATGCACTCTATTCTAACCAAAATGCAATCCTGACATTAAGCCTAACACTAAACCTCGATTCTACGAAAAAAACTCTACTACTAACTATAACGAATTCTCACAGAACTCTAACCCTTAATGTGCTCCTTTCTAACCCTAACACTACGTCGTCAATTTCAACACTAACCCTGAGCCTCTATGCACTCTATTCTAACCAAAATGCAATCCTGACATTAAGCCTAACACTAAACCTCGATTCTACGAAAAAAACTCTAATACTAACTATAACAAATTCTCACCATAACTCTAACCCTAATGTGCTCGTGTCTAACCCTAACACTAAGTCACCAATTTCAACACTACCCCTAAGCCTAAATGCACTCTATTCTAACCAAAATGCAATCCTGACACTAAGCCTAACACTAAACCTCGATTCTACGAAAAAAAATCTAGTACTAACCATAACAAATTCTCACCATAACTCTAACCCTAATGTGCTCGTTTCCAACCCTTACACTCAGTCGTCAATTTCAACACTAATCCTAAGCCTAAGTGCACTCTATTCTAAAAAAAAGGGAATCCTGACACTAAGCCTAACACTAAACCTCGATTCTACGAAAAAAACTCTAGTACTAACCATAACAAATTCTCACCATAACGCTAACCCTAATGTGCTCGTTTCCAACCCTTACACAAAGTCGTCAATTTCAACAGTAATCCTAAGCCTAAATGCACTCTATTCTAACCAAAATGCAATCCTGACACTAAGCCTAACACTAAACCTGGATTCTAGGAATAAAACTCTAGTACTAACCATAACAAATTCTCACCATAACTCTAATCCTAATGTGCTCCTTTCTAACCCTAACACTAAATCGCCAATTTCAACACTAACCGTAAGCCTAAATGCACTCTATTCTAACCAAACTGCAATCCTGACACTAAGCCTAACACTAAACCTCGATTCTACGGAAAAAACTCTAATACTAACTATAACAAATTCTCACCATATCTCTAACCCTAAATGTGCTCGTTTCTAACCCTAACACTAAGACGCCACTTTCATCGCTAACCGTAAGCCTAAATGCACTCTATTCTAACCAAAATGCAATCCTGACACTAAGCCTAACACTAAACCTCGATTCTACGAAAAAAACTCTAGTACTAACCATAACAAATTCTCACCATAACGCTAACCCTAATGTGCTCGTTTCCAACCCTTACACAAAGTCGTCAATTTCAACAGTAATCCTAAGCCTAAATGCACTCTATTCTAACCAAAATGCAATCCTGACACTAAGGCTAACACTAAACCGCGATTCTATGAATAAAACTCAAATACTAACTATAACAAATTCTCACCATATCTCTAACCCTAAATGTGCTCGTTTCTAACCCTAACACTAAGTCGCCAATTTCAACACTAACCCTGAGCCTAAATGCACTTTATTCTAACCAAAATGCAATGCTGACACTAAGCCTAACATTAAACCTCGATTCTACGAAAAAAACTCTACTACTAACTATAACGAATTCTCACATAACTCTAACCCTTAATGTGCTCCTTTCTAACCCTAACACTACGTCGTCAATTTCAACACTAACCTTGAGCCTAAATGCACTCTATTCTAACCAAAATGCAATCCTGACACTAAGCCTAACACTAAACCTCGAGTCTACGAAAAAAACTCTAGTACTAACCATAACAAATTCTCACCATAACTCTAACCCTAATGTGCTCGTTTCTAACCCTTACACTAAGTCGTCAATTTCAACACTAACCCTGAGCCTAAATGCACTCTATTCAAACCCAACTGCAATCCTGACACTAAGCCTAACACTAAACCTCGATTCTAGGAATAAAACTCTAGTACTAACCATAACAAATTCTCACCATAACTCTAACCCTTAATGTGCTCCTTTCTAACCCTAACACTAAGTCGCCAATTTCAACACTAACCCTGAGCCTAAATGTACTCTATACTAACCAAAATGCAATCCTGACACTAAGCCTAACACTAAACCTCAATTCTACGAAAAAAACTCTACTACTAACTATAACGAATTCTCACATAACAGTAACTCTTAATGTGCTCCTTTCTAACCCTAACACTACGTCGTCAATGTCAACACTAACCCTGAGCCTATATGCACTCTATTCTAACCAAAATGCAATCCTGACACTAAGCCTAACACTATACCTCGATTTTACGAATAGAACTCTACTAATAACTATAACGAATTCCCACATAACACTAACGTTAATGTGCTCGTTTCTAACCCTTACATTAAGTCGTCAATTTCAACACTAATCCTAAACCTAAATGCACTCTATTCTAACCAAACTGCAATCCTGACACTAAGCCTAACACTAAACTTGATTCTAGGAATAAAACTCTAGTACTAACCATAACAAATTCTCACCATAACTCTAATCCTAATGTGCTCCTTTCTAACCCTAACACTAAGTCGCCAATTTCAACACTAACCGTAAGCCTAAATGCACTCTATTCTAACCAAACTGCAATCCTGACACTAAGCCTAACACTAAACCTCGATTCTACGGAAAAAACTCTAATACTAACTATAACAAATTCTCACCATAACTCTAACACTAATGTGCTCGTTTCTAACCCTTACACTAAGTCGCCAATGTCAACACTAACAGTAAGCCTAAATGCACTCTATTCTAACCAAAATGCAATCCTGACACTAAGCCTCACACTAAACCTCGATTCTGCGAAAAAAACACTAATACTAACTATAACTAATTCTCACCATAACTCTAACCCTAATGTGCTCGTTTCTAACCCGAACACTAACTCGTCAATTTCAACATTAACCCTAAGCCTAAATGCACTCTATTCTAACCAAAATGCAATCCTGACACTAAGCCTAACACTAAACCTCGATTCTACGGAAAAAACTCTAATACTAACTATAACAAATTCTCACCATATCTCTAACCCTAAATGTGCTCGTTTCTAACCCTAACACTAAGTCGCCAATGTCAACACTAACCGTAAGCCTAAATGCACTCTATTCTAACCAAAATGCAATGCTGACACTAAGCCTAACACTAAACCTCGATTCTACGAAAAAAACTCTAGTACTAACTATAACAAATTCTCACCATAACTCTAACACTAATGTGCTCGTTTCTAACCCTAACACTAAGTCGCCAATTTCAACACTAACCCTAAGCCTAAATGCACTGTATTCTAACCAAAATGCCATCCTGACACTAAGCCTAACACTAAACCTCAATTCTACGAAAAAAACTCTACTACTAACTATAACGAATTCTCACATAACAGTAACTCTTAATGTGCTCCTTTCTAACCCTAACACTACGTCGTCAATGTCAACACTAACCCTGAGCCTATATGCACTCTATTCTAACCAAAATGCAATCCTGACACTAAGCCTAACACTATACCTCGATTTTACGAATAGAACTCTACTAATAACTATAACGAATTCCCACATAACACTAACGTTAATGTGCTCGTTTCTAACCCTTACATTAAGTCGTCAATTTCAACACTAATCCTAAACCTAAATGCACTCTATTCTAACCAAACTGCAATCCTGACACTAAGCCTAACACTAAACCTGGATTCTAGGAATAAAACTCTAGTACTAACCATAACAAATTCTCACCATAACTCTAATCCTAATGTGCTCCTTCCTAACCCTAACACTAAGTCGCCAATTTCAACACTAACCGTAAGCCTAAATGCACTCTATTCTAACCAAACTGCAATCCTGACACTAAGCCTAACACTAAACCTCGATTCTACGGAAAAAACTCTAATACTAACTATAACAAATTCTCACCATAACTCTAACACTAATGTGCTCGTTTCTAACCCTTACACTAAGTCGCCAATGTCAACACTAACAGTAAGCCTAAATGCACTCTATTCTAACCAAAATGCAATCCTGACACTAAGCCTCACACTAAACCTCGATTCTACGAAAAAAACACTAATACTAACTATAACTAATTCTCACCATAACTCTAACCCTAATGTGCTCGTTTCTAACCCGAACACTAACTCGTCAATTTCAACATTAACCCTAAGCCTAAATGCACTCTATTCTAACCAAAATGCAATCCTGACACTAAGCCTAACACTAAACCTCGATTCTACGGAAAAAACTCTAATACTAACTATAACAAATTCTCACCATATCTCTAACCCTAAATGTGCTCGTTTCTAACCCTAACACTAAGTCGCCAATGTCAACACTAACCGTAAGCCTAAATGCACTCTATTCTAACCAAAATGCAATGCTGACACTAAGCCTAACACTAAACCTCGATTCTACGAAAAAAACTCTAGTACTAACTATAACAAATTCTCACCATAACTCTAACACTAATGTGCTCGTTTCTAACCCTAACACTAAGTCGCCAATTTCAACACTAACCCTAAGCCTAAATGCACTGTATTCTAACCAAAATGCCATCCTGACACTAAGCCTAACACTAAACCTCAATTCTACGAAAAAAACTCTACTACTAACTATAACGAATTCTCACATAACAGTAACTCTTAATGTGCTCCTTTCTAACCCTAACACTACGTCGTCAATGTCAACACTAACCCTGAGCCTATATGCACTCCATTCTAACCAAAATGCAATCCTGACACTAAGCCTAACACTATACCTCGATTTTACGAATAGAACTCTACTAATAACTATAACGAATTCCCACATAACACTAACCTTAATGTGCTCGTTTCTAACCCTTACATTAAGTCGTCAATTTCAACACTAATCCTAAACCTAAATGCACTCTATTCTAACCAAACTGCAATCCTGACACTAAGCCTAACACTAAACCTGGATTCTAGGAATAAAACTCTAGTACTAACCATAACAAATTCTCACCATAACTCTAATCCTAATGTGCTCCTTCCTAACCCTAACACTAAGTCGCCAATTTCAACACTAACCGTAAGCCTAAATGCACTCTATTCTAACCAAACTGCAATCCTGACACTAAGCCTAACACTAAACCTCGATTCTACGGAAAAAACTCTAATACTAACTATAACAAATTCTCACCATATCTCTAACCCTAAATGTGCTCGTTTCTAACCCTAACACTAAGACGCCACTTTCATCGCTAACCGTAAGCCTAAATGCACTCTATTCTAACCAAAATGCAATCCTGACACTAAGCCTAAGACTAAACCTCGATTCTACGAAAAAAACACTAATACTAACTATAACAAATTCTCACCATAACTCTAACCCTAATGTGCTCGTTTCTAACCCTAACACTAAGTCGCCAATTTCATCACTAACCGTAAGCCTAAATGCACTCTATTCTAACCAAAATGCAATCCTGACACTAAGCCTCACACTAAACCTCGATTCTACGAAAAAAACACTAATACTAACTATAACTAATTCTCACCATAACTCTAACCCTAATGTGCTCGTTTCTAACCCGAACACTAACTCGTCAATTTCAACATTAACCCTAAGCCTAAATGCACTCTATTCTAACCAAAATGCAATCCTGACACTAAGCCTAACACTAAACCTCGATTCTACGGAAAAAACTCTAATACTAACTATAACAAATTCTCACCATATCTCTAACCCTAAATGTGCTCGTTTCTAACCCTAACACTAAGTCGCCAATGTCAACACTAACCGTAAGCCTAAATGCACTCTATTCTAACCAAAATGCAATGCTGACACTAAGCCTAACACTAAACCTCGATTCTACGAAAAAAACTCTAGTACTAACTATAACAAATTCTCACCATAACTCTAACACTAATGTGCTCGTTTCTAACCCTAACACTAAGTCGCCAATTTCAACACTAACCGTAAGCCTAAATGCACTCTATTCTAAGCAAACTGCAATCCTGACACTAAGCCTAACACTAAACCTCGATTCTACGGAAAAAACTCTAATACTAACTATAACAAATTCTCACCATATCTCTAACCCTAAATGTGCTCGTTTCTAACCCTAACACTAAGACGCCACTTTCATCGCTAACCGTAAGCCTAAATGCACTCTATTCTAACCAAAATGCAATCCTGACACTAAGCCTCACACTAAACCTCGATTCTACGAAAAAAACACTAATACTAACTATAACAAATTCTCACCATAACTCTAACCCTAATGTGCTCGTTTCTAACCCTAACACTAACTCGTCAATTTCAACATTAACCCTAAGCCTAAATGCACTCTATTCTAACCAAAATGCAATCCTGACACTAAGCCTAACACTAAACCTCGATTCTACGGAAAAAACTCTAATACTAACTATAACAAATTCTCACCATATCTCTAACCCTAAATGTGCTCGTTTCTAACCCTAACACTAAGTCGCCAATGTCAACACTAACCGTAAGCCTAAATGCACTCTATTCTAACCAAAATGCAATGCTGACACTAAGCCTAACACTAAACCTCGATTCTACGAAAAAAACTCTAGTACTAACTATAACAAATTCTCACCATAACTCTAACACTAATGTGCTCGTTTCTAACCCTAACACTAAGTCGCCAATTTCAACACTAACCCTAAGCCTAAATGCACTGTATTCTAACCAAAATGCCATCCTGACACTAAGCCTTACACTAAACCTCAATTCTACGAAAAAAACTCTACTACTAACTATAACGAATTCTCACATAACAGTAACTCTTAATGTGCTCCTTTCTAACCCTAACACTACGTCGTCAATTTCAACACTAACCCTGAGCCTATATGCACTCTATTCTAACCAAAATGCAATCCTGACACTAAGCCTAACACTATACCTCGATTTTACGAATAGAACTCTACTAATAACTATAACGAATTCCCACATAACACTAACCTTAATGTGCTCGTTTCTAACCCTTACATTAAGTCGTCAATTTCAACACTAATCCTAAACCTAAATGCACTCTATTCTAACCAAACTGCAATCCTGACACTAAGCCTAACACTAAACCTGGATTCTAGGAATAAAACTCTAGTACTAACCATAACAAATTCTCACCATAACTATAATCCTAATGTGCTCCTTCCTAACCCTAACACTAAGTCGCCAATTTCAACACTAACCGTAAGCCTAAATGCACTCTATTCTAACCAAACTGCAATCCTGACACTAAGCCTAACACTAAACCTCGATTCTACAGAAAAAACTCTAATACTAACTATAACAAATTCTCACCATATCTCTAACCCTAAATGTGCTCGTTTCTAACCCTAACACTAAGACGCCACTTTCATCGCTAACCGTAAGCCTAAATGCACTCTATTCTAACCAAAATGCAATCCTGACACTAAGCCTAAGACTAAACCTCGATTCTACGAAAAAAACACTAATACTAACTATAACAAATTCTCACCATAACTCTAACCCTAATGTGCTCGTTTCTAACCCTAACACTAAGTCGCCAATTTCATCACTAACCGTAAGCCTAAATGCACTCTATTCTAACCAAAATGCAATCCTGACACTAAGCCTCACACTAAACCTCGATTCTACGAAAAAAACACTAATACTAACTATAACTAATTCTCACCATAACTCTAACCCTAATGTGCTCGTTTCTAACCCGAACACTAACTCGTCAATTTCAACATTAACCCTAAGCCTAAATGCACTCTATTCTAACCAAAGTGCAATGCTGACACTAAGCCTAACACTAAACCTCGATTCTACGGAAAAAACTCTACTACTAACTATAACGAATTCTCACATAACTCTAACCCTTAATGTGCTCCTTTCTAAACCTAACACTAAGTCGCCAATTTCAACACTAACCTTAAGCCTAAATGCACTCTATTCTAACCAAAATGCAATGCTGACACTAAGCCTAACATTAAACCTCGATTCTACGAAAAAAACTCTACTACTAACTATAACGAATTCTCACATAACTCTAACCCTTAATGTGCTCCTTTCTAACCCTAACACTACGTCGACAATTTCAACACTAACCCTGAGCCTAAATGCACTCTATTCTAACCAAAATGCAATCCTGACACTAAGCCTAACACTAAACCTCGATTCTACGAAAAAAACTCTAGTACTAACCATAACAAATTCTCACCATAACTCTAACCCTAATGTGCTCGTTTCTAACCCTTACACTAAGTCGTCAATTTCAACACTAACCCTGAGGCTAAATGAACTCTATTCTAACCAAACTGCAATCCTGACACTAAGCCTAACACTAAACCTCGATTATACGAATAAAACTCTAATACTAACCATAACAAATTCTCACCATATCTCTAACCGTAAATGTGCTCGTTTCTAACCCTAATACTAAGTCGCCAATTTCAACACTAACCGTAAGCCTAAATGCACTCTATTCTAACCAAAATGCAATCGTGACACTAAGCCTAACATTAAACCTCAATTCTACGAAAAAAACTCTACTACTAACTATAACGAATTCTCACATAACACTAACTCTTAATGTGCTCCTTTCTAACCCTACCACTACGTCGTCAATTTCAACACTAACCCTGAGCCTAAATGCACTCTATTCTAACCAAAATGCAATCCTGACACTAAGCCTAACACTATACCTCGATTCTATGAAAAAAAACTCTACTAATAACTATAACGAATTCCCACATAACACTAACCATAATGTGCTCGTTTCTAAACCTTACATTAAGTCGTCAATTTCAACACTAATCCTAAACCTAAATGCACTCTATTCTAATCAAACTGCAATCCTGACACTAAGCCTAACACTAAACCTCGATTCTAGGAATAAAACTCTAGTACTAACCATAACAAATTCTCACCATAACTCTAACCCTTAATGTGCTCCTTTCTAACCCTAACACTACGTCGTCAATTTCAACACTAACCCTGAGCCTAAATGTACTCTATACTAACCAAAATGCAATCCTGACACTAAGCCTAACACTAAACCTCGATTCTACGAATAAAACTCTACTACTAACTATAACGAATTCTCACATAACTCTAACCCTTAATGTGCTCCTTTCTAACCCTAACACTACGTCGTCAATTTCAACACTAACCCTAAGCCTAAATGTACTCTATTCTAACCAAAATGCAATCCTGACACTAAGCCTAACACTAAACCTCGATTCTACGAAAAAAACTCTAGTACTAACCATAACAAATTCTCACCATAACGCTAACCCTAATGTGCTCGTTTACAACCCTTACACAAAGTCGTCAATTTCAACATTAACCCTAAGCCTAAATGCACTCTATTCTAACCAAACTGCAATCCTGACACTAAGCCTAACACTAAACCTCAATTCTACGAAAAAAACTCTACTACTAACTATAACGAATTCTCACATAACAGTAACTCTTAATGTGCTCCTTTCTAACCCTAACACTACGTCGTCAATTTCAACACTAACCCTGAGCCTATATGCACTCTATTCTAACCAAAATGCAATCCTGACACTAAGCCTAACACTATACCTCGATTTTACGAATAGAACTCTACTAATAACTATAACGAATTCCCACATAACACTAACCTTAATGTGCTCGTTTCTAACCCTTACATTAAGTCGTCAATTTCAACACTAATCCTAAACCTAAATGCACTCTATTCTAACCAAACTGCAATCCTGACACTAAGCCTAACACTAAACCTTGATTCTAGGAATAAAACTCTAGTACTAACCATAACAAATTCTCACCATAACTCTAATCCTAATGTGCTCCTTTCTAACCCTAACACTAAGTCGCCAATTTCAACACTAACCGTAAGCCTAAATGCACTCTATTCTAACCAAACTGCAATCCTGACACTAAGCCTAACACTAAACCTCGATTCTACAGAAAAAACTCTAATACTAACTATAACAAATTCTCACCATAACTCTAACCCTAATGTGCTCGTTTCTAACCCTAACACTAACTCGTCAATTTCAACATTAACCCTAAGCCTAAATGCACTCTATTCTAACAAAAGTGCAATGCTGACACTAAGCCTAACATTAAACCTCAATTCTACGAAAAAAACTCTACTACTAACTATAACGAATTCTCACATAACACTAACTCTTAATGTGCTCCTTTCTAACCCTACCTCTACGTCGTCAATTTCAACACTAACCCTGAGCCTAAATGCACTCTATTCTAACCAAAATGCAATCCTGACACTTAGCCTAACACTATACCTCGATTTTACGAATAAAACTCTACTAATAACTATAACGAATTCCCACATAACACTAACCATAATGTGCTCGTTTCTAACCCTTACATTAAGTCGTCAATTTCAACACTAATCCTAAACCTAAATGCACTCTATTCTAACCAAACTGCAATCCTGACACTAAGCCTAACACTAAACCTCGATTCTAGGAATAAAACTCTAGTACTAACCATAACAAATTCTCACCATAACTCTAACCCTTAATGTGCTCCTTTCTAACCCTAACACTACGTCGTCAATTTCAACACTAACCCTGAGCCTAAATGTACTCTATACTAACCAAAATGCAATCCTGACACTAAGCCTAACACTAAACCTCGATTCTACGAATAAAACTCTACTACTGACTATAACGAATTCCCACATAACACTAACCATAATGTGCTCGTTTCTAACCCTTACATTAAGTCGTCAATTTCAACACTAATCCTAAACCTAAATGCACTCTATTCTAACCAAACTGCAATCCTGACACTAAGCCTAACACTAAACCTCAATTCTACGAAAAAAACTCTACTACTAACTATAACGAATTCTCACATAACAGTAACTCTTAATGTGCTCCTTTCTAACCCTAACACTACGTCGTCAATTTCAACACTAACCCTGAGCCTATATGCACTCTATTCTAACCAAAATGCAATCCTGACACTAAGCCTAACACTATACCTCGATTTTACGAATAGAACTCTACTAATAACTATAACGAATTCCCACATAACACTAACCTTAATGTGCTCGTTTCTAACCCTTACATTAAGTCGTCAATTTCAACACTAATCCTAAACCTAAATGCACTCTATTCTAACCAAACTGCAATCCTGACACTAAGCCTAACACTAAACCTTGATTCTAGGAATAAAACTCTAGTACTAACCATAACAAATTCTCACCATAACTCTAATCCTAATGTGCTCCTTCCTAACCCTAACACTAAGTCGCCAATTTCAACACTAACCGTAAGCCTAAATGCACTCTATTCTAACCAAACTGCAATCCTGACACTAAGCCTAACACTAAACCTCGATTCTACGGAAAAAACTCTAATACTAACTATAACAAATTCTCACCATAACTCTAACCCTAATGTGCTCGTTTCTAACCCTAACACTAACTCGTCAATTTCAACATTAACCCTAAGGCTAAATGCACTCTATTCTAACCAAAGTGCAATGCTGACACTAAGCCTAACACTAAACCTCGATTCTACGGAAAAAACTCTAATACTAACTATAACAAATTCTCACCATATCTCTAACCCTAAATGTGCTCGTTTCTAACCCTAACACTAAGACGCCACTTTCATCGCTAACCGTAAGCCTAAATGCACTCTATTCTAACCAAAATGCAATCCTGACACTAAGCCTAAGACTGAACCTCGATTCTACGAAAAAAACACTAATACTAACTATAACAAATTCTCACCATAACTCTAACCCTAATGTGCTCGTTTCTAACCCTAACACTAAGTCGCCAATTTCATCACTAACCGTAAGCCTAAATGCACTCTATTCTAACCAAAATGCAATCCTGACACTAAGCCTCACACTAAACCTCGATTCTACGAAAAAAACACTAATACTAACTATAACTAATTCTCACCATAACTCTAACCCTAATGTGCTCGTTTCTAACCCTAACACTAACTCGTCAATTTCAACATTAACCCTAAGCCTAAATGCACTCTATTCTAACCAAAATGCAATCCTGACACTAAGCCTAACACTAAACCTCGATTCTACGGAAAAAACTCTAATACTAACTATAACAAATTCTCACCATATCTCTAACCCTAAATGTGCTCGTTTCTAACCCTAACACTAAGTCGCCAATGTCAACACTAACCGTAAGCCTAAATGCACTCTATTCTAACCAAAATGCAATGCTGACACTAAGCCTAACACTAAACCTCGATTCTACGAAAAAAACTCTAGTACTAACTATAACAAATTCTCACCATAACTCTAACACTAATGTGCTCGTTTCTAACCCTAACACTAAGTCGCCAATTTCAACACTAACCGTAAGCCTAAATGCACTCTATTCTAACCAAACTGCAATCCTGACACTAAGCCTAACACTAAACCTCGATTCTACGGAAAAAACTCTAATACTAACTATAACAAATTCTCACCATATCTCTAACCCTAAATGTGCTCGTTTCTAACCCTAACACTAAGACGCCACTTTCATCGCTAACCGTAAGCCTAAATGCACTCTATTCTAACCAAAATGCAATCCTGACACTAAGCCTAAGACTAAACCTCGATTCTACGAAAAAAACACTAATACTAACTATAACAAATTCTCACCATAACTCTAACCCTAATGTGCTCGTTTCTAACCCTAACACTAACTCGTCAATTTCAACATTAACCCTAAGCCTAAATGCACTCTATTCTAACCAAAATGCAATCCTGACACTAAGCCTAACACTAAACCTCGATTCTACGGAAAAAACTCTAATACTAACTATAACAAATTCTCACCATATCTCTAACCCTAAATGTGCTCGTTTCTAACCCTAACACTAAGACGCCACTTTCATCACTAACCGTAAGCCTAAATGCACTCTATTCTAACCAAAATGCAATCCTGACACTAAGCCTCACACTAAACCTCGATTCTACGAAAAAAACACTAATACTAACTATAACTAATTCTCACCATAACTCTAACCCTAATGTGCTCGTTTCTAACCCTAACACTAACTCGTCAATTTCAACATTAACCCTAAGCCTAAATGCACTCTATTCTAACCAAAATGCAATTCTGACACTAAGCCTAACACTAAACCTCGATTCTACGGAAAAAACTCTAATACTAACTATAACAAATTCTCACCATATCTCTAACCCTAAATGTGCTCGTTTCTAACCCTAACACTAAGTCGCCAATGTCAACACTAACCGTAAGCCTAAATGCACTCTATTCTAACCAAAATGCAATGCTGACACTAAGCCTAACACTAAACCTCGATTCTACGAAAAAAACTCTAGTACTAACTATAACAAATTCTCACCATAACTCTAACACTAATGTGCTCGTTTCTAACCCTAACACTAAGTCGCCAATTTCAACACTAACCCTAAGCCTAAATGCACTGTATTCTAACCAAAATGCCATCCTGACACTAAGCCTAACACTAAACCTCAATTCTACGAAAAAAACTCTACTACTAACTATAACGAATTCTCACATAACAGTAACTCTTAATGTGCTCCTTTCTAACCCTAACACTACGTCGTCAATGTCAACACTAACCCTGAGCCTATATGCACTCTATTCTAACCAAAATGCAATCCTGACACTAAGCCTAACACTATACCTCGATTTTACGAATAGAACTCTACTAATAACTATAACGAATTCCCACATAACACTAACCTTAATGTGCTCGTTTCTAACCCTTACATTAAGTCGTCAATTTCAACACTAATCCTAAACCTAAATGCACTCTATTCTAACCAAACTGCAATCCTGACACTAAGCCTAACACTAAACCTGGATTCTAGGAATAAAACTCTAGTACTAACCATAACAAATTCTCACCATAACTCTAATCCTAATGTGCTCCTTCCTAACCCTAACACTAAGTCGCCAATTTCAACACTAACCGTAAGCCTAAATGCACTCTATTCTAACCAAACTGCAATCCTGACACTAAGCCTAACACTAAACCTCGATTCTACGGAAAAAACTCTAATACTAACTATAACAAATTCTCACCATATCTCTAACCCTAAATGTGCTCGTTTCTAACCCTAACACTAAGACGCCACTTTCATCGCTAACCGTAAGCCTAAATGCACTCTATTCTAACCAAAATGCAATCCTGACACTAAGCCTAAGACTAAACCTCGATTCTACGAAAAAAACACTAATACTAACTATAACAAATTCTCACCATAACTCTAACCCTAATGTGCTCGTTTCTAACCCTAACACTAAGTCGCCAATTTCATCACTAACCGTAAGCCTAAATGCACTCTATTCTAACCAAAATGCAATCCTGACACTAAGCCTCACACTAAACCTCGATTCTACGAAAAAAACACTAATACTAACTATAACTAATTCTCACCATAACTCTAACCCTAATGTGCTCGTTTCTAACCCGAACACTAACTCGTCAATTTCAACATTAACCCTAAGCCTAAATGCACTCTATTCTAACCAAAGTGCAATGCTGACACTAAGCCTAACACTAAACCTCGATTCTACGGAAAAAACTCTACTACTAACTATAACGAATTCTCACATAACTCTAACCCTTAATGTGCTCCTTTCTAAACCTAACACTAAGTCGCCAATTTCAACACTAACCTTAAGCCTAAATGCACTCTATTCTAACCAAAATGCAATGCTGACACTAAGCCTAACATTAAACCTCGATTCTACGAAAAAAACTCTACTACTAACTATAACGAATTGTCACATAACTCTAACCCTTAATGTGCTCCTTTCTAACCCTAACACTACGTCGACAATTTCAACACTAACCCTGAGCCTAAATGCACTCTATTCTAACCAAAATGCAATCCTGACACTAAGCCTAACACTAAACCTCGATTCTACGAAAAAAACTCTAGTACTAACCATAACAAATTCTCACCATAACTCTAACCCTAATGTGCTCGTTTCTAACCCTTACACTAAGTCGTCAATTTCAACACTAACCCTGAGGCTAAATGAACTCTATTCTAACCAAACTGCAATCCTGACACTAAGCCTAACACTAAACCTCGATTATACGAATAAAACTCTAATACTAACCATAACAAATTCTCACCATATCTCTAACCGTAAATGTGCTCGTTTCTAACCCTAATACTAAGTCGCCAATTTCAACACTAACCGTAAGCCTAAATGCACTCTATTCTAACCAAAATGCAATCGTGACACTAAGCCTAACATTAAACCTCAATTCTACGAAAAAAACTCTACTACTAACTATAACGAATTCTCACATAACACTAACTCTTAATGTGCTCCTTTCTAACCCTACCACTACGTCGTCAATTTCAACACTAACCCTGAGCCTAAATGCACTCTATTCTAACCAAAATGCAATCCTGACACTAAGCCTAACACTATACCTCGATTCTATGAAAAAAAACTCTACTAATAACTATAACGAATTCCCACATAACACTAACCATAATGTGCTCGTTTCTAAACCTTACATTAAGTCGTCAATTTCAACACTAATCCTAAACCTAAATGCACTCTATTCTAATCAAACTGCAATCCTGACACTAAGCCTAACACTAAACCTCGATTCTAGGAATAAAACTCTAGTACTAACCATAACAAATTCTCACCATAACTCTAACCCTTAATGTGCTCCTTTCTAACCCTAACACTACGTCGTCAATTTCAACACTAACCCTGAGCCTAAATGTACTCTATACTAACCAAAATGCAATCCTGACACTAAGCCTAACACTAAACCTCGATTCTACGAATAAAACTCTACTACTAACTATAACGAATTCTCACATAACTCTAACCCTTAATGTGCTCCTTTCTAACCCTAACACTACGTCGTCAATTTCAACACTAACCCTAAGCCTAAATGTACTCTATTCTAACCAAAATGCAATCCTGACACTAAGCCTAACACTAAACCTCGATTCTACGAAAAAAACTCTAGTACTAACCATAACAAATTCTCACCATAACGCTAACCCTAATGTGCTCGTTTACAACCCTTACACAAAGTCGTCAATTTCAACATTAACCCTAAGCCTAAATGCACTCTATTCTAACCAAACTGCAATCCTGACACTAAGCCTAACACTAAACCTCAATTCTACGAAAAAAACTCTACTACTAACTATAACGAATTCTCACATAACAGTAACTCTTAATGTGCTCCTTTCTAACCCTAACACTACGTCGTCAATTTCAACACTAACCCTGAGCCTATATGCACTCTATTCTAACCAAAATGCAATCCTGACACTAAGCCTAACACTATACCTCGATTTTACGAATAGAACTCTACTAATAACTATAACGAATTCCCACATAACACTAACCTTAATGTGCTCGTTTCTAACCCTACCACTAAGTCGTCAATTTCAACACTAATCCTAAACCTAAATGCACTCTATTCTAACCAAACTGCAATCCTGACACTAAGCCTAACACTAAACCTTGATTCTAGGAATAAAACTCTAGTACTAACCATAACAAATTCTCACCATAACTCTAATCCTAATGCGCTCCTTTCTAACCCTAACACTAAGTCGCCAATTTCAACACTAACCGTAAGCCTAAATGCACTCTATTCTAACCAAACTGCAATCCTGACACTAAGCCTAACACTAAACCTCGATTCTACAGAAAAAACTCTAATACTAACTATAACAAATTCTCACCATAACTCTAACCCTAATGTGCTCGTTTCTAACCCTAACACTAACTCGTCAATTTCAACATTAACCCTAAGCCTAAATGCACTCTATTCTAACAAAAGTGCAATGCTGACACTAAGCCTAACATTAAACCTCAATTCTACGAAAAAAACTCTACTACTAACTATAACGAATTCTCACATAACACTAACTCTTAATGTGCTCCTTTCTAACCCTACCTCTACGTCGTCAATTTCAACACTAACCCTGAGCCTAAATGCACTCTATTCTAACCAAAATGCAATCCTGACACTTAGCCTAACACTATACCTCGATTTTGCGAATAAAACTCTACTAATAACTATAACGAATTCCCACATAACACTAACCATAATGTGCTCGTTTCTAACCCTTACATTAAGTCGTCAATTTCAACACTAATCCTAAACCTAAATGCACTCTATTCTAACCAAACTGCAATCCTGACACTAAGCCTAACACTAAACCTCGATTCTAGGAATAAAACTCTAGTACTAACCATAACAAATTCTCACCATAACTCTAACCCTTAATGTGCTCCTTTCTAACCCTAACACTACGTCGTCAATTTCAACACTAACCCTGAGCCTAAATGTACTCTATACTAACCAAAATGCAATCCTGACACTAAGCCTAACACTAAACCTCGATTCTACGAATAAAACTCTACTACTGACTATAACGAATTCCCACATAACACTAACCATAATGTGCTCGTTTCTAACCCTTACATTAAGTCGTCAATTTCAACACTATTCCTAAACCTAAATGCACTCTATTCTAACCAAACTGCAATCCTGACACTAAGCCTAACACTAAACCTCAATTCTACGAAAAAAACTCTACTACTAACTATAACGAATTCTCACATAACAGTAACTCTTAATGTGCTCCTTTCTAACCCTAACACTACGTCGTCAATTTCAACACTAACCCTGAGCCTATATGCACTCTATTCTAACCAAAATGCAATCCTGACACTAAGCCTAACACTATACCTCGATTTTACGAATAGAACTCTACTAATAACTATAACGAATTCCCACATAACACTAACCTTAATGTGCTCGTTTCTAACCCTTACATTAAGTCGTCAATTTCAACACTAATCCTAAACCTAAATGCACTCTATTCTAACCAAACTGCAATCCTGACACTAAGCCTAACACTAAACCTTGATTCTAGGAATAAAACTCTAGTACTAACCATAACAAATTCTCACCATAACTCTAATCCTAATGTGCTCCTTCCTAACCCTAACACTAAGTCGCCAATTTCAACACTAACCGTAAGCCTAAATGCACTCTATTCTAACCAAACTGCAATCCTGACACTAAGCCTAACACTAAACCTCGATTCTACGGAAAAAACTCTAATACTAACTATAACAAATTCTCACCATAACTCTAACCCTAATGTGCTCGTTTCTAACCCTAACACTAACTCGTCAATTTCAACATTAACCCTAAGGCTAAATGCACTCTATTCTAACCAAAGTGCAATGCTGACACTAAGCCTAACACTAAACCTCGATTCTACGGAAAAAAATCTACTACTAACTATAACGAATTCTCACATAACTCTAATCCTTAATGTGCTCCTTTCTAAACCTAACACTAAGTCGCCAATTTCAACACTAACCCTAAGCCTAAATGCACTCTATTCTAACCAAAATGCAATCCTGACACTAAGCCTAACACTAAACCTCGATTCTACTGAAAAAACTCTAATACTAACTATAACAAATTCTCACCATAACTCTAACACTAATGTGCTCGTTTCTAACCCTTACACTAAGTCGTCAATTTCAACACTAATCCTAAGCCTAAGTGCACTCTATTCTAAAAAAAAGGCAATCCTGACACTAAGCCTAACACTAAACCTCGATTCTACGAAAAAAACTCTAATACTAACTAACTATAAGGAATTCTCACCATAACTCTAACCCTAAATGTGCTCGTTTCTAACCCTTACACTAAGTCGTCAATTTCAACACTAATCCTAAGCCTAAATGCACTCTATTCTAATCAAAATGCAATCCTGACACTAAGCCTAACACTAAACCTCGACTCTACGAAAAAAACTCTACTACTAACTATAACGAATTCTCACATAACTCTAACCCTAAATGTGCTCGTATCTAACCCTTCCACTAAGTCGTCAATTTCAACACTAACCCTAAGCCTAAATGCACTCTATTCTAACCAAAATGCAATCCTGACACTAAGCCTAACACTAAACCTCGATTCTACGAAAAAAAATCTACTACTAACTATAACGAATTCTCACATAACTCTCACCCTTAATGTGCTCCTTTCTAACCCTAACACTACGTCGTCAATTTCAACACTAACCCTGAGCCTAAATGCACTCTATTCTAACCAAAATGCAATCCTGACACTAAGCCTAACACTAAACCTCGATTCTACGAAAAAATCTCTAGTACTAACCATAACAAATTCTCACCATAACTCTAACCCTAATGTGCTCGTTTCCAACCCTTACACTCAGTCGTCAATTTCAACACTAATCCTAAGCCTAAGTGCACTCTATTCTAAAAAAAGGCAATCCTGACACTAAGCCTAACACTAAACCTCGATTCTACGAAAAAAACTCTACTACTAACTATAACGAATTCTCACATAACTCTAACCCTTAATGTGCTCCTTTCTAACCCTAACACTACGTCGTCAATTTCAACACTAACCCTGAGCCTAAATGCACTCTATTCTAACCAAAATGCAATCCTGACACTAAGCCTAACACTAAACCTCGATTCTACGAAAAAAAATCTAGTACTAACCATAACAAATTCTCACCATAACTCTAAACCTAATGTGCTCGTTTCCAACCCTTACACTAAGTCGTCAATTTCAACACTAATCCTAAGCCTAAGTGCACTCTATTCTAAAAAAAAGGCAATCCTGACACTAAGCCTAACACTAAACGTCGATTCTACGAAAAAAACTCTAATACTAACTAACTATAACGAATTCTCACCATAACTCTAACCCTAAATGTGCTCGTTTCTAACCCTTATAATAAGTCGTCAATTTCAACACTAATCCTAAGCCTAAATGCACTCTATTCTAATCAAAATGCAATCCTGACACTAAGCCTAACCCTAAACCTCGATTCTACGAAAAAAACTCTACTACTAACTATAACGAATTCTCACATAACTCTAACCCTAAATGTGCTCGTATCTAACCCTTCCACTAAGTCGTCAATTTCAACACTAACCCTAAGCCTAAATGCACTCTATTCTAACCTAAATGCAATCCTGACACTAAGCCTAACACTAAACCTGGATTCTACGAAAAAAACTCTACTACTAACTATAACAAATTCTCACATAACTCTAACCCTTAATGTGCTCCTTTCTAACCCTAACACTACGTCGTCAAATTCAACACTAACCCTGATCCTAAATGCACTCTATTCTAACCAAAATGCAATCCTGACACTAAGCCTAACACTAAAACCTCGATTCTATGAATAAAACTCAAATACTAACTACAACAAATTCTCACCATATCTCTAACACTAAATGTGCTCGTTTCTAACCCTAACACTAAGTCGCCAATTTCAACACTAACCGTAAGCCTAAATGCACTCTATTCTAACCAAAATGCAATGCTGACACTAAGCCTAACACTAAACCTCGATTCTACGACAAAAACTCTACTACTAACTATAACGAATTCTCACATAACTCTAACCCTTAATGTGCTCCTTTCTAACCCTAACACTACGTCGTAAATTTCAACACTAACCCTGAGCCTAAATGCACTCTATTCTTACCAAAATGCAATCCTGACACTAAGCCTAACACTAAACCTCGATTCTACGAAAAAAAATCTAGTACTAACCATAACAAATACTCACCATAACTCTAACCCTAATGTGCTCGTTTCCAACCTTTACACTAAGTCGTCAATTTCAACAGTAATCCTAAGCCTAAATGCACTCTATTCTAACCAAAATGCAATCCTGACACTAAGCCTAACAGTATAACTCGATTTTACGAATAAAACTCTACTAATAACTATAACGAATTCCCACATAACTCTAACCCTAATGTGCTCGTTTCTAACCCTTACATTAAGTCGTCAATTTCAACACTAATCCTAAACCTAAATGCACTCTATTCTAACCAAACTGCAATCCTGACACTAAGCCTAACACTAAACCTCGATTCTAGGAATAAAACTCTACTACTAACCATAACAAATTCTCACCATAACTCTAATCCTAATGTGCTCGTTTCTAACCGTAACACTAAGTCGACAATTTCAACACTAACCGTAAGCCTCAATGCACTCTATTCTAACCAAACTGCAATCCTGACACTAAGCCTAACACTAAACCTCGATTCTACGGAAAAAACTCTAATACTAACTATAACAAATTCTCACCATATCTCTAACCCTAAATGTGCTCGTCTCTAACCCTAACACTAAGTCGCCACTTTCATCACTAACCGTAAGCCTAAATGCACTCTATTCTAACCAAAATGCAATCCTGACACTAAGCCTAACACTATACCTCGATTCTACGAATAAAACTCTACTAATAACTATAACGAATTCCCACATAACTCTAAACCTAAATGTGCTCGTTTCTAACTTGAACACTACGTCGTCATTTTCAACACTAACCCTGAGCCTAAATGCACTCTATTCTAACCAAAATGCAATCCTGACATTAAGCCTAACACTAAACCTCGATTCTACGAAAAAAACTCTAATACTAACTATAACAAATT
This sequence comes from Notamacropus eugenii, assembly GCF_028372415.1. Classification (NCBI taxonomy): domain Eukaryota; kingdom Metazoa; phylum Chordata; class Mammalia; order Diprotodontia; family Macropodidae; genus Notamacropus; species Notamacropus eugenii. Next base: position 308,942,220 of record NC_092875.1, on the reverse strand, counting down.
CTCACCATAACTCTAACCCTAATGTGCTCGTTTCTAACCCTTACACTAAGTCGTCAATTTCAACACTAATCCTAAGCCTAAATGCACTCTATTCTAACCAAAATGCAATCCTGACACTAAGCCTAACACTAAACCTCGATTCTACGAAAAAAACACTAATACTAACTTTAACAAATTCTCACTATATATCTAACCCTAATGTGCTCGTTTCTAACCCTAACACTAAGTCTTCAATTTAAACACTAACACTAAGCCTAAATGCACTCTATTCTAACCAAAATGCAATGCTGACACTAAACCTAACACTAAACCTCGATTCTACGAAAAAAACTCTACTACTATAACGAATTCTCACATAACTCTAATCCTTAATGTGCTCCTTTCTAAACCTAACACTAAGTCGCCAATTTCAACACTAACCCTAAGCCTAAATGCACTCTATTCTAACCAAAATGCAATCCTGACACTAAGCCTAACACTAAACCTCGATTCTACGAAAAAAACTCTAGTACTAACTATAACAAATTCTCACCATAACTCTAACACTAATGTGCTCGTTTCTAACCCTTACACTAAGTCGTCAATTTCAACACTAATCCTAAGCCTAAGTGCACTCTATTCTAAAAAAAAGGCAATCCTGACACTAAGCCTAATACTAAACCTCGATTCTACGAAAAAAACTCTACTACTAACTATAACGAATTCTCACATAACTCTAACCCTAAATGTGCTCGTATCTAACGCTTCCACTAAGTCGTCAATTTCAACACTAAGCCTAAGCCTAAATGCACTCTATTCTAACCAAAATGCAATCCTGACACTAAGCCTAACACTAAACCTCGATTTACGAAAAAAACTCTAATACTAACTATAACAAATTCTCACCATATCTCTAACCCTAAATGTGCTCGTTTCTAACCCTAACACTAAGTCGCCAATTTCAAACCTAACCGTAAGCCTAAATGCACTCTATTCTAACCAAAATGCAATGCTGACACTAAGCCTAACACTAAACCTCGATTCTACGAAAAAAAAACTACTAACTATAACGAATTCTCACATAACTCTAACCCTTAATGTGCTCCTTTCTAACCCTAACACTACGTCGTCAATTTCAACACTAACCCTGAGCCTAAATGCACTCTATTCTAACCAAAATGCAATCCTGAAACTAAGCCTAACACTAAACCTCGATTCTACGAAAAAAACTCTAGTACTAACTATAACAAATTCTCACCATAACTCTAACCCTAAATGTGCTCGTTTCTAACCCTAACACTAAGTCGCCAATTTCAACACTAACCGTAAGCCTAAATGCACTCTATTCTAACCAAAATGCAGTGCTGACAGTAAGCCTAACATTAAACCTCGATTCTACGAAAAAAACTCTCCTACTAACTATAACGAATTCTCACATAACTCTAACCCTTAATGTGCTCCTTTCTAACCCTAACACTACGTCGTCAATTTCAACAGTAACCCTGAGCCTAAATGCACTCTATTCTAAAAAAAATGCAATCCTGACACTAAGCCTAACACTAAACCTCGATTCTAGGAATAAAACTCTCGTACTAACCATAACAAATTCCCACCATAACTCTAACCCTAATGTGCTCGTTTCTAACCCTAACACTAAGTCGCCAATTTCAACACTAACCGTAAGCCTAAATGCACTCTATTCTAACCAAACTGCAATCCTGACACTAAGCCTAACACTAAACCTCGATTCTACGAAAAAACACTAACTATAACAAATTCTCACCATAACTCTAACCCTAATGTGCTCGTTTCTAACCCTAACACTAAGTCGTCAATCTCAACACTAACCCTAAGCCTAAATGCACTCGATTCTATCCCAAAAGGCAATCCTGACCCTGAGCCTAACCCTAAAACTCGATTCTACCAACACTAACCCTAACCTTAATTCTAACCGTGCCCCAAGCCCTACCGCTTAATGCACTCTAACCATACTCCTAACCCTAACACTAACCGTAACCCTAACGAATTCTAACCTTAACTCTATCCCTAAATGTGCTTGATTCTAACGCTATAACTAAATCATCAATTTCAACACCAACCCTAAGCCCAAATGCTCTGAATTATGAGCGAAAATGCTCTCCTGACCCTAAGCCTAACCCAAAACCTCGATTCTACCAACACAAACCCTAACCCTAATCCTAACCCAACTCCTCCCCTACCCCTAAATGCACTCAAACCCTGACCCTAACCCCAACCCTAACGCTAAAAATACTTCTGATTCTAACCTTAATCCTAACCCTAACCCTCACCCTAACACTGACCCTCGATTCTACGAAAGTTAACCCTATACCTAACTCTAACCCTAAGAGTATCCTTATATGCACTCGATTCTAACCCTCACCCTAAACATAAACCTAACACTATCTCTAATCCTTACCCTCAATGCACTGGATTCTAACTATAACTCTAACCCTAATGTGCTCGATTATAACCCTAACACTAAATCGTGAATCTCAACACTAACCCTAACCCTAAATGCACTCGACTCTAACCCAAAAGGCAATCCTGAAACTAAGCCTAAGCATAAACCTCGATTCTACCAACACAAACCCTAACCCTAATCCCAACCCTACTCCTACCCCTACCCCTAAATGCAATCTAATCGTAAGCCTACCCCAACTCTAATATTAATAATGTGCTTCATTCTAACCCTAACCCGAACCATAACCCTTACCCTAACCCTCGATTCTACGAAAGCTAACCCTAAACCTAACTCTAACCCTAACACTATCCTTAAATGCGCTCGATTCTAACCCTCACCCTAAACATAACCGTAACCAGAAGCCAAAACCTAACCCTAAATGCACTGGATTCTAACCATAACTCTAACTGTAATGTACTTGATTCTAACCCTAACGCTAATTCGTCAATCTCAACAGTAACCCTAAGCCTAAATGCACTCGATTCTATCCCAAAAGGCAATCCTGACCCTGAGCCTAACCCTAAACCTCGATTCTACCAACACTAACCCTAACCTTAATTCTAACCATGCCCCAACCCCTACCGCTAAGTGTACTCTTACCATACCCCTAACCCTAACACTAACCGTAACCCTAACGAATTCTAACCATAACTCTATCCCTAAATGTGCTTGATTCTAACGCTAAAACTAAATCAGCAATTTCAACACTAACCCTAAGCCTAAATGCTCTGAATTATGACCCAAAATGCTCTCCTGACCCTAAGCCTAACCCTAAATCTCGATTCTACCAACACAAACCCTAACGCTAATCCTAACCCAACTCCTCCCCTACCCCTAAATGCACTCAAACCCTAACCCTAACCCCAACACTAACACTAAAAATGCGCTTGATTCTAACCCTAATACTAGGCTTAACCCTAACGGTAACACTAACCCTCGATTCTACGAAAGCTAGCCCTATACCTAACTCTAACCCTAACACTATCCTTAAATGCACTCGATTCTAACCCTCACCCTAAACATAACCCTAACCCTAACCTTAATCCTAACCCTAAATGCACTGGATTCTAACCATAACTCTAATCCTAATGTGCTTGATTCTCACACTAACTCTAAATCGTCAATCTCAACACTAACCTCAAGCCTAAATGCACTCGATTCTAACCCATTAGGCAATCCTGACCTTAACCCTAACCTAACCCTCCATTCTACGAAAGCTAACCTTACACATAGCTCTACCCCTAACACTATCCTTAAATGCACTCGATTCTAACCCTCACCCTGAACATAACCCTAACCCTAACCCTAACCCTAATCCTAACCCTAAATGCACTGGATTCTCACCATAACTCTAACCATAATGTGGTCGATTATAACCCTAACACTAAATCGTCAATCTCAACACTAAGCCTAACCCTAAATGCACTCGGCTCTAACCCAAAAGGCAATCCTGACCCTAAGGCCAACCCTAAACCACGATTCTACCAACACAAACCCTAACCCTAATCCAAACCCTACTCCTATCCCTACCTCTATATGCACTCTAACCCTTACCCTAACCCAACCCCTAACACTAAAAATGCGCTTGATTCTAACCCTAACCCTAACCCTAACCCTCAATTCTACGAAATCTAACCCTAAACCTAACTCTAACCCTAACACTCTCCTTAAATGCTCTCGATTCTAATCCTGACGCTAATAACCCTAGCCCTAACCCTAAGCCTAAATGCAGTGGATTCTAACCATAACTCTAACCCTCATGTGCTCGATTCTAAGCCTAACACTAAATCGTCAATCTCAACACTAACCCTATCCCTAAATGCACTCGATTCTAACCCAAAAGGCAATCCTGACACTAAGCCTAACCCTAAACTTCGATTCTACCAACACAAACCTAACCCTAATCCTAACCCTACCCCTACCCCTACCCCTAAATGCACTCTAACCCTACCCCTACCCTTAACACTAACCCTAACCCTAACGAATTCTAACCAAAACTCTAACCCCAAATGTGCTTGATTCTAACCCTAACACTAAATCCTCAATTTTAACACTATCCCTAAGCCTAAATGCACTGGATTCTAACCCAAAGCCATTCCTGACCCTACGCCTAACCTTAAACTTCGATTCTACCAACAAAAACCTTAACCCTAATCCTAACCCTACTCCTACCCCTACCCCTAAATGCACTCTAAGCCATACGCTGAAGAAAACTAGAACACTAAAAATGCGCCTGATTCTAACCCTAACCCTCACCCTAAGCCTAACCTTAACCCTAACCCTCGATTCTAAGAAAGCGAAAGCTAAACCTAACTCTAACCCTAGCACTATTCTTAAAAGCTCTCGATTCTAACCGTGACGCTAAATCTAACCCTAACCCTAAATGCACTGAATTCTAAGCATAACTCTAACCCTAAATGTGCTCGATTCAAACCATAACACTAAATCGTCAATTTGAACACTAACCCAAAGCCTAAATACACTCGATTCTGATCCAAAACGCAGTCCTGACCCTAAGCCTAAACCTAAACCTCGATTTTACCATCACTAACCCTAACCCAAATCCTAATCCTACCGCTACCCCTACCTCTAAATGCCCTCTAAGCCTAACACTAACCGTAACCCTCACACTAAAAATGAGCGTGATTCTAACCCCTACCCTACCGCTTCCCCTAACCCTAAGCCTAACGAATTCTAACCATAACTCTAACCCTAAATGTGCTCGATTCTAACCCTAACACTAAATCGTCAATCTCATCACTAACTCGAACCCGGAATGCACTCGATTCTAACCCAAAAGGCAATCCTGACCCTAAGCCTAACCCGAAACCTCGATTCTACCACCACAAACCGTAACCCTAATCCTAACCCTACTCCTACCCCTACCCCTAAATGCAATCTAATCGTAAGCCTACCCCAACTCTAATACTAATAATGTGCTTCATTCTAACCCTAACCCGAACCCCAACCCTAACCCTAACCCTCGATTCTACAAAAGCTAACCCTAAACCTAACTCTAACCATAACACTATCCTTAAATGCGCTCGATTCTAACCCTCACCCTAAACATAACCGTAACCAGAATCCAAAACCTAACCCTAAATGCACTGGATTCTAACCATAACTCTAACTGTAATGTACTTGATTCTAACCCTAACGCTAATTCATCAATCTCAACAGTAACCCTAAGCCTAAATGCACTCGATTCTATCCCAAAAGGCAATCCTGACCCTGAGCCTAACCCTAAAACTCGATTCTACCAACACTAACCCTAACCTTAATTCTAACCATGCCCCAACCCCTACCGCTAAATGCACTCTTACCATACCCCTAACCCTAACACTAACCGTGACCCTAACGAATTCTAACCATAACTCTATCCCTAAATGTGCTTGATTCTAACGCTATAAATAAATCATCAATTTCAACACCAACCCTAAGCCCAAATGCTCTGAATTATGACCCAAAATGCTCTCCTGACCCAAAGCCTAACCCAAAACGTCGATTCTACCAACACAAACCCTAGCGCTAATCCTAACCCAACTCCTCCCTTACCCCTAAATGCACTCAAACCCTAACCCTAACCCCAACACTAACACTAAAAATGCGCTTGATTCTAACCCTAATACTAACCCTAATCATAACCCTAACACTAACCCTGGATTCTACGAAAGCTACCCATATACCTAACTCTAACCCTAACACTATCCTTAAATGCACTCGATTCTAACCCTCACCCTAAACATAACCCTAACCCAAACCTTAATCCTAACCCTAAATGCACTGGATTCTAACCATAGCTCTAATCCTAATGTGCTTGATTCTCACACTAACTCTAAATCGTCAATCTCAACACTAACCTCAAGCCTAAATGCACACGATTCTAACCCATTAGGCAATCCTGACCCTAACCCTAACCTAACCCTCCATTCTACGAAAGCTAACCTTACACATAACTCTACCCCTAACACTATCCTTAAATGCACTCGATTCTAATCCCCAACCTGAACATAACCCTAACCCTAACCCTAATCGTAAACCTAAATGCACTGGATTCTAACCATAACTCTAACCATAATGTGCTCGATTATAACCCTAACACTAAATCGTCAATCTCAACACTAAGCCTAACCCTAAATGCACTCGGCTCTAACCCAAAAGGCAATCCTGACCCTAAGGCCAACACTAAATCTCGATTCTACCAACACAAAACCTAACCCTAATCCTAACCCTACTCCTACCCCTACCCCTAAATGCAATCTAATCGTAAGCCTACCCCAACTCTAATACTAATAATGTGCTTCATTCTAACCCTAACCCGAACCCCAACCCTAACCCTAACCCTCGATTCTACGAAAGCTAACCCTAAACCTAACTCTAACCCTAACACTATCCTTAAATGCGCTCGATTCTAACCCTCACCCTAAACATAACCGTAACCAGAAGCCAAAACCTAACCCTAAATGCACTGGATTCTAACCATAACTCTAACTGTAATGTACTTGATTCTAACCCTAACGCTAATTCGTCAATCTCAACAGTAACCCTAAGCCTAAATGCACTCGATTCTATCCCAAAAGGCAATCCTGACCCTGAGCCTAACCCTAAACCTCGATTCTACCAACACTAACCCTAACCTTAATTCTAACCATGCCCCAACCCCTACCGCTAAGTGTACTCTTACCATACCCCTAACCCTAACACTAACCGTAACCCTAACGAATTCTAACCATAACTCTATCCCTAAATGTGCTTGATTCTAACGCTAAAACTAAATCATCAATTTCAACACTAACCCTAAGCCTAAATGCTCTGAATTATGACCCAAAATGCTCTCCTGACCCAAAGCCTAACCCAAAACGTCGATTCTACCAACACAAACCCTAACGCTAATCCTAACCCAACTCCTCCCCTACCCCTAAATGCACTCAAACCCTAACCCTAACCCCAACACTAACACTAAAAATGCGCTTGATTCTAACCCTAATACTAACCCTAACCCTAACCCTAACACTAACCCTCGATTCTACGAAAGCTAGCCCTATACCTAACTCTAACCCTAACACTATCCTTAAATGCACTCGATTCTAACCCTCACCCTAAACATAACCCTAACCCTAACCTTAATCCTAACCTTAAATGCACTGGATTCTAACCATAACTCTAATCCTAATGTGCTTGATTCTCACACTAACTCTAAATCGTCCATCTCAACACTAACCTCAAGCCTAAATGCACTCGATTCTAACCCATTAGGCAATTCTGACCCTAACCCTAACCTAACCCTCCATTCTACGAAAGCTAACCTTACACATAACTCTACCTCTAACACTATCCTTAAATGCACTCGATTCTAACCCTCACCCTGAACATAACCCTAACCCTAACCTTAATTCTAACCATGCCCCAACCCCTACCGCTAAGTGTACTCTTACCATACCCCTAACCCTAACACTAACCGTAACCCTAACGAATTCTAACCATAACTCTATCCCTAAATGTGCTTGATTTTCACGCTAAAACTAAATCATCAATTTCAACACTAACCCTAAGCCTAAATGCTCTGAATTATGACCCAAAATACTCTCCTGACCCTAAGCCTAACCCTAAATCTCGATTCTACCAACACAAACCCTAACGCTAATCCTAACCCAACTCCTCCCCTACCCCTAAATGCACTCAAACCCTAACCCTAACCCCAACACTAACACTAAAAATGCGCTTGATTCTAACCCTAATACTAGGCTTAACCCTAACCGTAACACTAACCCTCGATTCTACGAAAGCTAGCCCTATACCTAACTCTAACCCTAACACTATCCTTAAATGCACTCGATTCTAACCCTCACCCTAAACATAACCCTAACCCTAACCTTAATCCTAACCCTAAATGCACTGGATTCTAACCATAACTCTAATCCTAATGTGCTTGATTCTCACACTAACTCTAAATCGTCAATCTCAACACTAACCTCAAGCCTAAATGCACTCGATTCTAACCCATTAGGCAATCCTGACCCTAACCCTAACCTAACCCTCCATTCTACGAAAGCTAACCTTACACATAGCTCTACCCCTAACACTATCCTTAAATGCACTCGATTCTAACCCTCACCCTGAACATAACCCTAACCCTAACCCTAACCCTAATCCTAACCCTAAATGCACTGGATTCTCACCATAACTCTAACCATAATGTGGTCGATTATAACCCTAACACTAAATCGTCAATCTCAACACTAAGCCTAACCCTAAATGCACTCGGCTCTAACCCAAAAGGCAATCCTGACCCTAAGGCCAACCCTAAACCACGATTCTACCAACACAAACCCTAACCCTAATCCAAACCCTACTCCTATCCCTACCTCTATATGCACTCTAACCCTTACCCTAACCCAACCCCTAACACTAAAAATGCGCTTGATTCTAACCCTAACCCTAACCCTAACCCTCAATTCTACGAAATCTAACCCTAAACCTAACTCTAACCCTAACACTCTCCTTAAATGCTCTCGATTCTAATCCTGACGCTAATAACCCTAGCCCTAACCCTAAGCCTAAATGCAGTGGATTCTAACCATAACTCTAACCCTCATGTGCTCGATTCTAAGCCTAACACTAAATCGTCAATCTCAACACTAACCCTATCCCTAAATGCACTCGATTCTAACCCAAAAGGCAATCCTGACACTAAGCCTAACCCTAAACTTCGATTCTACCAACACAAACCTAACCCTAATCCTAACCCTACCCCTACCCCTACCCCTAAATGCACTCTAACCCTACCCCTACCCTTAACACTAACCCTAACCCTAACGAATTCTAACCAAAACTCTAACCCCAAATGTGCTCGATTCTAACCCTAACACTAAATCCTCAATTTTAACACTATCCCTAAGCCTAAATGCACTGGATTCTAACCCAAAGCCATTCCTGACCCTACACCTAACCTTAAACTTCGATTCTACCAACAAAAACCTTAACCCTAATCCTAACCCTACTCCTACCCCTACCCCTAAATGCACTCTAAGCCATACGCTGAAGAAAACTAGAACACTAAAAATGCGCCTGATTCTAACCCTAACCCTCACCCTAAGCCTAACCTTAACCCTAACCCTCGATTCTAAGAAAGCGAAAGCTAAACCTAACTCTAACCCTAGCACTATTCTTAAAAGCTCTCGATTCTAACCGTGACGCTAAATCTAACCCTAACCCTAAATGCACTGAATTCTAAGCATAACTCTAACCCTAAATGTGCTCGATTCAAACCATAACACTAAATCGTCAATTTGAACACTAACCCAAAGCCTAAATACACTCGATTCTGATCCAAAACGCAGTCCTGACCCTAAGCCTAAACCTAAACCTCGATTTTACCATCACTAACCCTAACCCAAATCCTAATCCTACCGCTACCCCTACCTCTAAATGCCTTCTAAGCCTAACACTAACCGTAACCCTCACACTAAAAATGAGCGTGATTCTAACCCCTACCCTACCGCTTCCCCTAACCCTAAGCCTAACGAATTCTAACCATAACTCTAACCCTAAATGTGCTCGATTCTAACCCTAACACTAAATCGTCAATCTCATCACTAACTCGAACCCGGAATGCACTCGATTCTAACCCAAAAGGCAATCCTGACCCTAAGCCTAACCCGAAACCTCGATTCTACCACCACAAACCGTAACCCTAATCCTAACCCTACTCCTACCCCTACCCCTAAATGCAATCTAATCGTAAGCCTACCCCAACTCTAATACTAATAATGTGCTTCATTCTAACCCTAACCCGAACCCCAACCCTAACCCTAACCCTCGATTCTACAAAAGCTAACCCTAAACCTAACTCTAACCATAACACTATCCTTAAATGCGCTCGATTCTAACCCTCACCCTAAACATAACCGTAACCAGAATCCAAAACCTAACCCTAAATGCACTGGATTCTAACCATAACTCTAACTGTAATGTACTTGATTCTAACCCTAACGCTAATTCATCAATCTCAACAGTAACCCTAAGCCTAAATGCACTCGATTCTATCCCAAAAGGCAATCCTGACCCTGAGCCTAACCCTAAAACTCGATTCTACCAACACTAACCCTAACCTTAATTCTAACCATGCCCCAACCCCTACCGCTAAATGCACTCTTACCATACCCCTAACCCTAACACTAACCGTGACCCTAACGAATTCTAACCATAACTCTATCCCTAAATGTGCTTGATTCTAACGCTATAACTAAATCATCAATTTCAACACCAACCCTAAGCCCAAATGCTCTGAATTATGAGCGAAAATGCTCTCCTGACCCAAAGCCTAACCCAAAACGTCGATTCTACCAACACAAACCCTAACGCTAATCCTAACCCAACTCCTCCCCTACCCCTAAATGCACTCAAACCCTAACCCTAACCCCAACACTAACACTAAAAATGCGCTTGATTCTAACCCTAATACTAACCCTAACCCTAACCCTAACACTAACCCTCGATTCTACGAAAGCTAGCCCTATACCTAACTCTAACCCTAACACTATCCTTAAATGCACTCGATTCTAACCCTCACCCTAAACATAACCCTAACCCTAACCTTAATCCTAACCTTAAATGCACTGGATTCTAACCATAACTCTAATCCTAATGTGCTTGATTCTCACACTAACTCTAAATCGTCCATCTCAACACTAACCTCAAGCCTAAATGCACTCGATTCTAACCCATTAGGCAATTCTGACCCTAACCCTAACCTAACCCTCCATTCTACGAAAGCTAACCTTACACATAACTCTACCTCTAACACTATCCTTAAATGCACTCGATTCTAACCCTCACCCTGAACATAACCCTAACCCTAACCTTAATTCTAACCATGCCCCAACCCCTACCGCTAAGTGTACTCTTACCATACCCCTAACCCTAACACTAACCGTAACCCTAACGAATTCTAACCATAACTCTATCCCTAAATGTGCTTGATTTTCACGCTAAAACTAAATCATCAATTTCAACACTAACCCTAAGCCTAAATGCTCTGAATTATGACCCAAAATGCTCTCCTGACCCTAAGCCTAATCCTAAATCTCGATTCTACCAACACAAACCCTAACGCTAATCCTAACCCAACTCCTCCCCTACCCCTAAATGCACTCAAACCCTAACCCTAACCCCAACACTAACACTAAAAATGCGCTTGATTCTAACCCTAATACTAGGCTTAACCCTAACCGTAACACTAACCCTCGATTCTACGAAAGCTAGCCCTATACCTAACTCTAACCCTAACACTATCCTTAAATGCACTCGATTCTAACCCTCACCCTAAACATAACCCTAACCCTAACCTTAATCCTAACCCTAAATGCACTGGATTCTAACCATAACTCTAATCCTAATGTGCTTGATTCTCACACTAACTCTAAATCGTCAATCTCAACACTAACCTCAAGCCTAAATGCACTCGATTCTAACCCATTAGGCAATCCTGACCCTAACCCTAACCTAACCCTCCATTCTACGAAAGCTAACCTTACACATAGCTCTACCCCTAACACTATCCTTAAATGCACTCGATTCTAACCCTCACCCTGAACATAACCCTAACCCTAACCCTAACCCTAATCCTAACCCTAAATGCACTGGATTCTCACCATAACTCTAACCATAATGTGGTCGATTATAACCCTAACACTAAATCGTCAATCTCAACACTAAGCCTAACCCTAAATGCACTCGGCTCTAACCCAAAAGGCAATCCTGACCCTAAGGCCAACCCTAAACCACGATTCTATCAACACAAACCCTAACCCTAATCCAAACCCTACTCCTATCCCTACCTCTATATGCACTCTAACCCTTACCCTAACCCAACCCCTAACACTAAAAATGCGCTTGATTCTAACCCTAACCCTAACCCTAACCCTCAATTCTACGAAATCTAACCCTAAACCTAACTCTAACCCTAACACTCTCCTTAAATGCTCTCGATTCTAATCCTGACGATAATAACCCTAGCCCTAACCCTAAGCCTAAATGCAGTGGATTCTAACCATAACTCTAACCCTCATGTGCTCGATTCTAAGCCTAACACTAAATCGTCAATCTCAACACTAACCCTATCCCTAAATGCACTCGATTCTAACCCAAAAGGCAATCCTGACACTAAGCCTAACCCTAAACTTCGATTCTACCAACACAAACCTAACCCTAATCCTAATCCTACCCCTACCCCTACCCCTAAATGCACTCTAACCCTACCCCTACCCTTAACACTAACCCTAACCCTAACGAATTCTAACCAAAACTCTAACCCCAAATGTGCTCGATTCTAACCCTAACACTAAATCCTCAATTTTAACACTATCCCTAAGCCTAAATGCACTGGATTCTAACCCAAAGCCATTCCTGACCCTACACCTAACCTTAAACTTCGATTCTACCAACAAAAACCTTAACCCTAATCCTAACCCTACTCCTACCCCTACCCCTAAATGCACTCTAAGCCATACGCTGAAGAAAACTAGAACACTAAAAATGCGCCTGATTCTAACCCTAACCCTCACCCTAAGCCTAACCTTAACCCTAACCCTCGATTCTAAGAAAGCGAAAGCTAAACCTAACTCTAACCCTAGCACTATTCTTAAAAGCTCTCGATTCTAACCGTGACGCTAAATCTAACCCTAACCCTAAATGCACTGAATTCTAAGCATAACTCTAACCCTAAATGTGCTCGATTCAAACCATAACACTAAATCGTCAATTTGAACACTAACCCAAAGCCTAAATACACTCCATTCTGATCCAAAACGCAGTCCTGACCCTAAGCCTAAACCTAAACCTCGATTTTACCATCACTAACCCTAACCCAAATCCTAATCCTACCGCTACCCCTACCTCTAAATGCCCTCTAAGCCTAACACTAACCGTAACCCTCACACTAAAAATGAGCGTGATTCTAACCCCTACCCTACCGCTTCCCCTAACCCTAAGCCTAACGAATTCTAACCATAACTCTAACCCTAAATGTGCTCGATTCTAACCCTAACACTAAATCGTCAATCTCATCACTAACTCGAACCCGGAATGCACTCGATTCTAACCCAAAAGGCAATCCTGACCCTAAGCCTAACCCGAAACCTCGATTCTACCACCACAAACCGTAACCCTAATCCTAACCCTACTCCTACCCCTACCCCTAAATGCAATCTAATCGTAAGCCTACCCCAACTCTAATACTAATAATGTGCTTCATTCTAACCCTAACCCGAACCCCAACCCTAACCCTAACCCTCGATTCTACAAAAGCTAACCCTAAACCTAACTCTAACCATAACACTATCCTTAAATGCGCTCGATTCTAACCCTCACCCTAAACATAACCGTAACCAGAATCCAAAACCTAACCCTAAATGCACTGGATTCTAACCATAACTCTAACTGTAATGTACTTGATTCTAACCCTAACGCTAATTCATCAATCTCAACAGTAACCCTAAGCCTAAATGCACTCGATTCTATCCCAAAAGGCAATCCTGACCCTGAGCCTAACCCTAAAACTCGATTCTACCAACACTAACCCTAACCTTAATTCTAACCATGCCCCAACCCCTACCGCTAAATGCACTCTTACCATACCCCTAACCCTAACACTAACCGTGACCCTAACGAATTCTAACCATAACTCTATCCCTAAATGTGCTTGATTCTAACGCTATAACTAAATCATCAATTTCAACACCAACCCTAAGCCCAAATGCTCTGAATTATGAGCGAAAATGCTCTCCTGACCCAAAGCCTAACCCAAAACGTCGATTCTACCAACACAAACCCTAACGCTAATCCTAACCCAACTCCTCCCCTACCCCTAAATGCACTCAAACCCTAACCCTAACCCCAACACTAACACTAAAAATGCGCTTGATTCTAACCCTAATACTAACCCTAACCCTAACCCTAACACTAACCCTCGATTCTACGAAAGCTAGCCCTATACCTAACTCTAACCCTAACACTATCCTTAAATGCACTCGATTCTAACCCTCACCCTAAACATAACCCTAACCCTAACCTTAATCCTAACCTTAAATGCACTGGATTCTAACCATAACTCTAATCCTAATGTGCTTGATTCTCACACTAACTCTAAATCGTCCATCTCAACACTAACCTCAAGCCTAAATGCACTCGATTCTAACCCATTAGGCAATTCTGACCCTAACCCTAACCTAACCCTCCATTCTACGAAAGCTAACCTTACACATAACTCTACCTCTAACACTATCCTTAAATGCACTCGATTCTAACCCTCACCCTGAACATAATCCTAACCCTAACCTTAATTCTAACCATGCCCCAACCCCTACCGCTAAGTGTACTCTTACCATACCCCTAACCCTAACACTAACCGTAACCCTAACGAATTCTAACCATAACTCTATCCCTAAATGTGCTTGATTTTCACGCTAAAACTAAATCATCAATTTCAACACTAACCCTAAGCCTAAATGCTCTGAATTATGACCCAAAATGCTCTCCTGACCCTAAGCCTAACCCTAAATCTCGATTCTACCAACACAAACCCTAACGCTAATCCTAACCCAACTCCTCCCCTACCCCTAAATGCACTCAAACCCTAACCCTAACCCCAACACTAACACTAAAAATGCGCTTGATTCTAACCCTAATACTAGGCTTAACCCTAACCGTAACACTAACCCTCGATTCTACGAAAGCTAGCCCTATACCTAACTCTAACCCTAACACTATCCTTAAATGCACTCGATTCTAACCCTCACCCTAAACATAACCCTAACCCTAACCTTAATCCTAACCCTAAATGCACTGGATTCTAACCATAACTCTAATCCTAATGTGCTTGATTCTCACACTAACTCTAAATCGTCAATCTCAACACTAACCTCAAGCCTAAATGCACTCGATTCTAACCCATTAGGCAATCCTGACCCTAACCCTAACCTAACCCTCCATTCTACGAAAGCTAACCTTACACATAGCTCTACCCCTAACACTATCCTTAAATGCACTCGATTCTAACCCTCACCCTGAACATAACCCTAACCCTAACCCTAACCCTAATCCTAACCCTAAATGCACTGGATTCTCACCATAACTCTAACCATAATGTGGTCGATTATAACCCTAACACTAAATCGTCAATCTCAACACTAAGCCTAACCCTAAATGCACTCGGCTCTAACCCAAAAGGCAATCCTGACCCTAAGGCCAACCCTAAACCACGATTCTACCAACACAAACCCTAACCCTAATCCAAACCCTACTCCTATCCCTACCTCTATATGCACTCTAACCCTTACCCTAACCCAACCCCTAACACTAAAAATGCGCTTGATTCTAACCCTAACCCTAACCCTAACCCTCAATTCTACGAAATCTAACCCTAAACCTAACTCTAACCCTAACACTCTCCTTAAATGCTCTCGATTCTAATCCTGACGCTAATAACCCTAGCCCTAACCCTAAGCCTAAATGCAGTGGATTCTAACCATAACTCTAACCCTCATGTGCTCGATTCTAAGCCTAACACTAAATCGTCAATCTCAACACTAACCCTATCCCTAAATGCACTCGATTCTAACCCAAAAGGCAATCCTGACACTAAGCCTAACCCTAAACTTCGATTCTACCAACACAAACCTAACCCTAATCCTAACCCTACCCCTACCCCTACCCCTAAATGCACTCTAACCCTACCCCTACCCTTAACACTAACCCTAACCCTAACGAATTCTAACCAAAACTCTAACCCCAAATGTGCTCGATTCTAACCCTAACACTAAATCCTCAATTTTAACACTATCCCTAAGCCTAAATGCACTGGATTCTAACCCAAAGCCATTCCTGACCCTACACCTAACCTTAAACTTCGATTCTACCAACAAAAACCTTAACCCTAATCCTAACCCTACTCCTACCCCTACCCCTAAATGCACTCTAAGCCATACGCTGAAGAAAACTAGAACACTAAAAATGCGCCTGATTCTAACCCTAACCCTCACCCTAAGCCTAACCTTAACCCTAACCCTCGATTCTAAGAAAGCGAAAGCTAAACCTAACTCTAACCCTAGCACTATTCTTAAAAGCTCTCGATTCTAACCGTGACGCTAAATCTAACCCTAACCCTAAATGCACTGAATTCTAAGCATAACTCTAACCCTAAATGTGCTCGATTCAAACCATAACACTAAATCGTCAATTTGAACACTAACCCAAAGCCTAAATACACTCCATTCTGATCCAAAACGCAGTCCTGACCCTAAGCCTAAACCTAAACCTCGATTTTACCATCACTAACCCTAACCCAAATCCTAATCCTACCGCTACCCCTACCTCTAAATGCCCTCTAAGCCTAACACTAACCGTAACCCTCACACTAAAAATGAGCGTGATTCTAACCCCTACCCTACCGCTTCCCCTAACCCTAAGCCTAACGAATTCTAACCATAACTCTAACCCTAAATGTGCTCGATTCTAACCCTAACACTAAATCGTCAATCTCATCACTAACTCGAACCCGGAATGCACTCGATTCTAACCCAAAAGGCAATCCTGACCCTAAGCCTAACCCGAAACCTCGATTCTACCACCACAAACCGTAACCCTAATCCTAACCCTACTCCTACCCCTACCCCTAAATGCAATCTAATCGTAAGCCTACCCCAACTCTAATACTAATAATGTGCTTCATTCTAACCCTAACCCGAACCCCAACCCTAACCCTAACCCTCGATTCTACAAAAGCTAACCCTAAACCTAACTCTAACCATAACACTATCCTTAAATGCGCTCGATTCTAACCCTCACCCTAAACATAACCGTAACCAGAATCCAAAACCTAACCCTAAATGCACTGGATTCTAACCATAACTCTAACTGTAATGTACTTGATTCTAACCCTAACGCTAATTCATCAATCTCAACAGTAACCCTAAGCCTAAATGCACTCGATTCTATCCCAAAAGGCAATCCTGACCCTGAGCCTAACCCTAAAACTCGATTCTACCAACACTAACCCTAACCTTAATTCTAACCATGCCCCAACCCCTACCGCTAAATGCACTCTTACCATACCCCTAACCCTAACACTAACCGTGACCCTAACGAATTCTAACCATAACTCTATCCCTAAATGTGCTTGATTCTAACGCTATAACTAAATCATCAATTTCAACACCAACCCTAAGCCCAAATGCTCTGAATTATGAGCGAAAATGCTCTCCTGACCCAAAGCCTAACCCAAAACGTCGATTCTACCAACACAAACCCTAACGCTAATCCTAACCCAACTCCTCCCCTACCCCTAAATGCACTCAAACCCTAACCCTAACCCCAACACTAACACTAAAAATGCGCTTGATTCTAACCCTAATACTAACCCTAACCCTAACCCTAACACTAACCCTCGATTCTACGAAAGCTAGCCCTATACCTAACTCTAACCCTAACACTATCCTTAAATGCACTCGATTCTAACCCTCACCCTAAACATAACCCTAACCCTAACCTTAATCCTAACCTTAAATGCACTGGATTCTAACCATAACTCTAATCCTAATGTGCTTGATTCTCACACTAACTCTAAATCGTCCATCTCAACACTAACCTCAAGCCTAAATGCACTCGATTCTAACCCATTAGGCAATTCTGACCCTAACCCTAACCTAACCCTCCATTCTACGAAAGCTAACCTTACACATAACTCTACCTCTAACACTATCCTTAAATGCACTCGATTCTAACCCTCACCCTGAACATAATCCTAACCCTAACCTTAATTCTAACCATGCCCCAACCCCTACCGCTAAGTGTACTCTTACCATACCCCTAACCCTAACACTAACCGTAACCCTAACGAATTCTAACCATAACTCTATCCCTAAATGTGCTTGATTTTCACGCTAAAACTAAATCATCAATTTCAACACTAACCCTAAGCCTAAATGCTCTGAATTATGACCCAAAATGCTCTCCTGACCCTAAGCCTAACCCTAAATCTCGATTCTACCAACACAAACCCTAACGCTAATCCTAACCCAACTCCTCCCCTACCCCTAAATGCACTCAAACCCTAACCCTAACCCCAACACTAACACTAAAAATGCGCTTGATTCTAACCCTAATACTAGGCTTAACCCTAACCGTAACACTAACCCTCGATTCTACGAAAGCTAGCCCTATACCTAACTCTAACCCTAACACTATCCTTAAATGCACTCGATTCTAACCCTCACCCTAAACATAACCCTAACCCTAACCTTAATCCTAACCCTAAATGCACTGGATTCTAACCATAACTCTAATCCTAATGTGCTTGATTCTCACACTAACTCTAAATCGTCAATCTCAACACTAACCTCAAGCCTAAATGCACTCGATTCTAACCCATTAGGCAATCCTGACCCTAACCCTAACCTAACCCTCCATTCTACGAAAGCTAACCTTACACATAGCTCTACCCCTAACACTATCCTTAAATGCACTCGATTCTAACCCTCACCCTGAACATAACCCTAACCCTAACCCTAACCCTAATCCTAACCCTAAATGCACTGGATTCTCACCATAACTCTAACCATAATGTGGTCGATTATAACCCTAACACTAAATCGTCAATCTCAACACTAAGCCTAACCCTAAATGCACTCGGCTCTAACCCAAAAGGCAATCCTGACCCTAAGGCCAACCCTAAACCACGATTCTACCAACACAAACCCTAACCCTAATCCAAACCCTACTCCTATCCCTACCTCTATATGCACTCTAACCCTTACCCTAACCCAACCCCTAACACTAAAAATGCGCTTGATTCTAACCCTAACCCTAACCCTAACCCTCAATTCTACGAAATCTAACCCTAAACCTAACTCTAACCCTAACACTCTCCTTAAATGCTCTCGATTCTAATCCTGACGCTAATAACCCTAGCCCTAACCCTAAGCCTAAATGCAGTGGATTCTAACCATAACTCTAACCCTCATGTGCTCGATTCTAAGCCTAACACTAAATCGTCAATCTCAACACTAACCCTATCCCTAAATGCACTCGATTCTAACCCAAAAGGCAATCCTGACACTAAGCCTAACCCTAAACTTCGATTCTACCAACACAAACCTAACCCTAATCCTAACCCTACCCCTACCCCTACCCCTAAATGCACTCTAACCCTACCCCTACCCTTAACACTAACCCTAACCCTAACGAATTCTAACCAAAACTCTAACCCCAAATGTGCTCGATTCTAACCCTAACACTAAATCCTCAATTTTAACACTATCCCTAAGCCTAAATGCACTGGATTCTAACCCAAAGCCATTCCTGACCCTACACCTAACCTTAAACTTCGATTCTACCAACAAAAACCTTAACCCTAATCCTAACCCTACTCCTACCCCTACCCCTAAATGCACTCTAAGCCATACGCTGAAGAAAACTAGAACACTAAAAATGCGCCTGATTCTAACCCTAACCCTCACCCTAAGCCTAACCTTAACCCTAACCCTCGATTCTAAGAAAGCGAAAGCTAAACCTAACTCTAACCCTAGCACTATTCTTAAAAGCTCTCGATTCCAACCGTGACGCTAAATCTAACCCTAACCCTAAATGCACTGAATTCTAAGCATAACTCTAACCCTAAATGTGCTCGATTCAAACCATAACACTGAATCGCCAATTTGAACACTAACCCAAAGCCTAAGTACACTCGATTCTGATCCAAAACGCAGTCCTGACCCTAAGCCTAAACCTAAACCTCGATTTTACCATCACTAACCCTAACCCAAATCCTAATCCTACCGCTACCCCTACCTCTAAATGCCCTCTAAGCCTAACACTAACCGTAACCCTCACACTAAAAATGAGCGTGATTCTAACCCCTACCCTACCGCTTCCCCTAACCCTAAGCCTAACGAATTCTAACCATAACTCTAACCCTAAATGTGCTCGATTCTAACCCTAACACTAAATCGTCAATCTCATCACTAACTCGAACCCGGAATGCACTCGATTCTAACCCAAAAGGCAATCCTGACCCTAAGCCTAACCCGAAACCTCGATTCTACCACCACAAACCGTAACCCTAATCCTAACCCTACTCCTACCCCTACCCCTAAATGCAATCTAATCGTAAGCCTACCCCAACTCTAATACTAATAATGTGCTTCATTCTAACCCTAACCCGAACCCCAACCCTAACCCTAACCCTCGATTCTACAAAAGCTAACCCTAAACCTAACTCTAACCATAACACTATCCTTAAATGCGCTCGATTCTAACCCTCACCCTAAACATAACCGTAACCAGAATCCAAAACCTAACCCTAAATGCACTGGATTCTAACCATAACTCTAACTGTAATGTACTTGATTCTAACCCTAACGCTAATTCATCAATCTCAACAGTAACCCTAAGCCTAAATGCACTCGATTCTATCCCAAAAGGCAATCCTGACCCTGAGCCTAACCCTAAAACTCGATTCTACCAACACTAACCCTAACCTTAATTCTAACCATGCCCCAACCCCTACCGCTAAATGCACTCTTACCATACCCCTAACCCTAACACTAACCGTGACCCTAACGAATTCTAACCATAACTCTATCCCTAAATGTGCTTGATTCTAACGCTATAACTAAATCATCAATTTCAACACCAACCCTAAGCCCAAATGCTCTGAATTATGAGCGAAAATGCTCTCCTGACCCAAAGCCTAACCCAAAACGTCGATTCTACCAACACAAACCCTAGCGCTAATCCTAACCCAACTCCTCCCTTACCCCTAAATGCACTCAAACCCTAACCCTAACCCCAACACTAACACTAAAAATGCGCTTGATTCTAACCCTAATACTAACCCTAATCATAACCCTAACACTAACCCTGGATTCTACGAAAGCTACCCATATACCTAACTCTAACCCTAACACTATCCTTAAATGCACTCGATTCTAACCCTCACCCTAAACATAACCCTAACCCAAACCTTAATCCTAACCCTAAATGCACTGGATTCTAACCATAGCTCTAATCCTAATGTGCTTGATTCTCACACTAACTCTAAATCGTCAATCTCAACACTAACCTCAAGCCTAAATGCACACGATTCTAACCCATTAGGCAATCCTGACCCTAACCCTAACCTAACCCTCCATTCTACGAAAGCTAACCTTACACATAACTCTACCCCTAACACTATCCTTAAATGCACTCGATTCTAATCCCCAACCTGAACATAACCCTAACCCTAACCCTAATCGTAAACCTAAATGCACTGGATTCTAACCATAACTCTAACCATAATGTGCTCGATTATAACCCTAACACTAAATCGTCAATCTCAACACTAAGCCTAACCCTAAATGCACTCGGCTCTAACCCAAAAGGCAATCCTGACCCTAAGGCCAACACTAAATCTCGATTCTACCAACACAAAACCTAACCCTAATCCTAACCCTACTCCTACCCCTACCCCTAAATGCAATCTAATCGTAAGCCTACCCCAACTCTAATACTAATAATGTGCTTCATTCTAACCCTAACCCGAACCCCAACCCTAACCCTAACCCTCGATTCTACGAAAGCTAACCCTAAACCTAACTCTAACCCTAACACTATCCTTAAATGCGCTCGATTCTAACCCTCACCCTAAACATAACCGTAACCAGAAGCCAAAACCTAACCCTAAATGCACTGGATTCTAACCATAACTCTAACTGTAATGTACTTGATTCTAACCCTAACGCTAATTCGTCAATCTCAACAGTAACCCTAAGCCTAAATGCACTCGATTCTATCCCAAAAGGCAATCCTGACCCTGAGCCTAACCCTAAACCTCGATTCTACCAACACTAACCCTAACCTTAATTCTAACCATGCCCCAACCCCTACCGCTAAGTGTACTCTTACCATACCCCTAACCCTAACACTAACCGTAACCCTAACGAATTCTAACCATAACTCTATCCCTAAATGTGCTTGATTCTAACGCTAAAACTAAATCATCAATTTCAACACTAACCCTAAGCCTAAATGCTCTGAATTATGACCCAAAATGCTCTCCTGACCCAAAGCCTAACCCAAAACGTCGATTCTACCAACACAAACCCTAACGCTAATCCTAACCCAACTCCTCCCCTACCCCTAAATGCACTCATACCCTAACCCTAACCCCAACACTAACACTAAAAATGCGCTTGATTCTAACCCTAATACTAACCCTAACCCTAACCCTAACACTAACCCTCGATTCTACGAAAGCTAGCCCTATACCTAACTCTAACCCTAACACTATCCTTAAATGCACTCGATTCTAACCCTCACCCTAAACATAACCCTAACCCTAACCTTAATCCTAACCTTAAATGCACTGGATTCTAACCATAACTCTAATCCTAATGTGCTTGATTCTCACACTAACTCTAAATCGTCCATCTCAACACTAACCTCAAGCCTAAATGCACTCGATTCTAACCCATTAGGCAATTCTGACCCTAACCCTAACCTAACCCTCCATTCTACGAAAGCTAACCTTACACATAACTCTACCTCTAACACTATCCTTAAATGCACTCGATTCTAACCCTCACCCTGAACATAACCCTAACCCTAACCTTAATTCTAACCATGCCCCAACCCCTACCGCTAAGTGTACTCTTACCATACCCCTAACCCTAACACTAACCATAACCCTAACGAATTCTAACCATAACTCTATCCCTAAATGTGCTTGATTTTCACGCTAAAACTAAATCATCAATTTCAACACTAACCCTAAGCCTAAATGCTCTGAATTATGACCCAAAATGCTCTCCTGACCCTAAGCCTAACCCTAAATCTCGATTCTACCAACACAAACCCTAACGCTAATCCTAACCCAACTCCTCCCCTACCCCTAAATGCACTCAAACCCTAACCCTAACCCCAACACTAACACTAAAAATGCGCTTGATTCTAACCCTAATACTAGGCTTAACCCTAACCGTAACACTAACCCTCGATTCTACGAAAGCTAGCCCTATACCTAACTCTAACCCTAACACTATCCTTAAATGCACTCGATTCTAACCCTCACCCTAAACATAACCCTAACCCTAACCTTAATCCTAACCCTAAATGCACTGGATTCTAACCATAACTCTAATCCTAATGTGCTTGATTCTCACACTAACTCTAAATCGTCAATCTCAACACTAACCTCAAGCCTAAATGCACTCGATTCTAACCCATTAGGCAATCCTGACCCTAACCCTAACCTAACCCTCCATTCTACGAAAGCTAACCTTACACATAGCTCTACCCCTAACACTATCCTTAAATGCACTCGATTCTAACCCTCACCCTGAACATAACCCTAACCCTAACCCTAACCCTAATCCTAACCCTAAATGCACTGGATTCTCACCATAACTCTAACCATAATGTGGTCGATTATAACCCTAACACTAAATCGTCAATCTCAACACTAAGCCTAACCCTAAATGCACTCGGCTCTAACCCAAAAGGCAATCCTGATCCTAAGGCCAACCCTAAACCACGATTCTACCAACACAAACCCTAACCCTAATCCAAACCCTACTCCTATCCCTACCTCTATATGCACTCTAACCCTTACCCTAACCCAACCCCTAACACTAAAAATGCGCTTGATTCTAACCCTAACCCTAACCCTAACCCTCAATTCTACGAAATCTAACCCTAAACCTAACTCTAACCCTAACACTCTCCTTAAATGCTCTCGATTCTAATCCTGACGCTAATAACCCTAGCCCTAACCCTAAGCCTAAATGCAGTGGATTCTAACCATAACTCTAACCCTCATGTGCTCGATTCTAAGCCTAACACTAAATCGTCAATCTCAACACTAACCCTATCCCTAAATGCACTCGATTCTAACCCAAAAGGCAATCCTGACACTAAGCCTAACCCTAAACTTCGATTCTACCAACACAAACCTAACCCTAATCCTAACCCTACCCCTACCCCTACCCCTAAATGCACTCTAACCCTACCCCTACCCTTAACACTAACCCTAACCCTAACGAATTCTAACCAAAACTCTAACCCCAAATGTGCTCGATTCTAACCCTAACACTAAATCCTCAATTTTAACACTATCCCTAAGCCTAAATGCACTGGATTCTAACCCAAAGCCATTCCTGACCCTACACCTAACCTTAAACTTCGATTCTACCAACAAAAACCTTAACCCTAATCCTAACCCTACTCCTACCCCTACCCCTAAATGCACTCTAAGCCATACGCTGAAGAAAACTAGAACACTAAAAATGCGCCTGATTCTAACCCTAACCCTCACCCTAAGCCTAACCTTAACCCTAACCCTCGATTCTAAGAAAGCGAAAGCTAAACCTAACTCTAACCCTAGCACTATTCTTAAAAGCTCTCGATTCCAACCGTGACGCTAAATCTAACCCTAACCCTAAATGCACTGAATTCTAAGCATAACTCTAACCCTAAATGTGCTCGATTCAAACCATAACACTAAATCGTCAATTTGAACACTAACCCAAAGCCTAAATACACTCGATTCTGATCCAAAACGCAGTCCTGACCCTAAGCCTAAACCTAAACCTCGATTTTACCATCACTAACCCTAACCCAAATCCTAATCCTACCGCTACCCCTACCTCTAAATGCCCTCTAAGCCTAACACTAACCGTAACCCTCACACTAAAAATGAGCGTGATTCTAACCCCTACCCTACCGCTTCCCCTAACCCTAAGCCTAACGAATTCTAACCATAACTCTAACCCTAAATGTGCTCGATTCTAACCCTAACACTAAATCGTCAATCTCATCACTAACTCGAACCCGGAATGCACTCGATTCTAACCCAAAAGGCAATCCTGACCCTAAGCCTAACCCGAAACCTCGATTCTACCACCACAAACCGTAACCCTAATCCTAACCCTACTCCTACCCCTACCCCTAAATGCAATCTAATCGTAAGCCTACCCCAACTCTAATACTAATAATGTGCTTCATTCTAAACCTAACCCGAACCCCAACCCTAACCCTAACCCTCGATTCTACAAAAGCTAACCCTAAACCTAACTCTAACCATAACACTATCCTTAAATGCGCTCGATTCTAACCCTCACCCTAAACATAACCGTAACCAGAATCCAAAACCTAACCCTAAATGCACTGGATTCTAACCATAACTCTAACTGTAATGTACTTGATTCTAACCCTAACGCTAATTCATCAATCTCAACAGTAACCCTAAGCCTAAATGCACTCGATTCTATCCCAAAAGGCAATCCTGACCCTGAGCCTAACCCTAAAACTCGATTCTACCAACACTAACCCTAACCTTAATTCTAACCATGCCCCAACCCCTACCGCTAAATGCACTCTTACCATACCCCTAACCCTAACACTAACCGTGACCCTAACGAATTCTAACCATAACTCTATCCCTAAATGTGCTTGATTCTAACGCTATAACTAAATCATCAATTTCAACACCAACCCTAAGCCCAAATGCTCTGAATTATGAGCGAAAATGCTCTCCTGACCCAAAGCCTAACCCAAAACGTCGATTCTACCAACACAAACCCTAGCGCTAATCCTAACCCAACTCCTCCCTTACCCCTAAATGCACTCAAACCCTAACCCTAACCCCAACACTAACACTAAAAATGCGCTTGATTCTAACCCTAATACTAACCCTAATCATAACCCTAACACTAACCCTGGATTCTACGAAAGCTACCCATATACCTAACTCTAACCCTAACACTATCCTTAAATGCACTCGATTCTAACCCTCACCCTAAAGATAACCCTAACCCAAACCTTAATCCTAACCCTAAATGCACTGGATTCTAACCATAACTCTAATCCTAATGTGCTTGATTCTCACACTAACTCTAAATCGTCAATCTCAACACTAACCTCAAGCCTAAATGCACACGATTCTAACCCATTAGGCAATCCTGACCCTAACCCTAACCTAACCCTCCATTCTACGAAAGCTAACCTTACACATAACTCTACCCCTAACACTATCCTTAAATGCACTCAATTCTAATCCCCAACCTGAACATAACCCTAACCCTAACCCTAATCGTAAACCTAAATGCACTGGATTCTAACCATAACTCTAACCATAATGTGCTCGATTATAACCCTAACACTAAATCGTCAATCTCAACACTAAGCCTAACCCTAAATGCACTCGGCTCTAACCCAAAAGGCAATCCTGACCCTAAGGCCAACACTAAATCTCGATTCTACCAACACAAAACCTAACCCTAATCCTAACCCTACTCCTACCCCTACCCCTAAATGCAATCTAATCGTAAGCCTACCCCAACTCTAATACTAATAATGTGCTTCATTCTAACCCTAACCCGAACCCCAACCCTAACCCTAACCCTCGATTCTACGAAAGCTAACCCTAAACCTAACTCTAACCCTAACACTATCCTTAAATGCGCTCGATTCTAACCCTCACCCTAAACATAACCGTAACCAGAAGCCAAAACCTAACCCTAAATGCACTGGATTCTAACCATAACTCTAACTGTAATGTACTTGATTCTAACCCTAACGCTAATTCGTCAATCTCAACAGTAACCCTAAGCCTAAATGCACTCGATTCTATCCCAAAAGGCAATCCTGACCCTGAGCCTAACCCTAAACCTCGATTCTACCAACACTAACCCTAACCTTAATTCTAACCATGCCCCAACCCCTACCGCTAAGTGTACTCTTACCATACCCCTAACCCGAACACTAACCGTAACCCTAACGAATTCTAACCATAACTCTATCCCTAAATGTGCTTGATTCTAACGCTAAAACTAAATCATCAATTTCAACACTAACCCTAAGCCTAAATGCTCTGAATTATGACCCAAAATGCTCTCCTGACCCAAAGCCTAACCCAAAACGTCGATTCTACCAACACAAACCCTAACGCTAATCCTAACCCAACTCCTCCCCTACCCCTAAATGCACTCAAACCCTAACCCTAACCCCAACACTAACACTAAAAATGCGCTTGATTCTAACCCTAATACTAACCCTAACCCTAACCCTAACACTAACCCTCGATTCTACGAAAGCTAGCCCTATACCTAACTCTAACCCTAACACTATCCTTAAATGCACTCGATTCTAACCCTCACCCTAAACATAACCCTAACCCTAACCTCAATCCTAACCTTAAATGCACTGGATTCTAACCATAACTCTAATCCTAATGTGCTTGATTCTCACACTAACTCTAAATCGTCCATCTCAACACTAACCTCAAGCCTAAATGCACTCGATTCTAACCCATTAGGCAATTCTGACCCTAACCCTAACCTAACCCTCCATTCTACGAAAGCTAACCTTACACATAACTCTACCCCTAACACTATCCTTAAATGCACTCGATTCTAACCCTCACCCTGAACATAACCCTAACCCTAACCCTAACCCGAATCCTAACCCTAAATGCGCTGGATTCTAACCATAACTCTAACCCTAATGTGCTCGATTATAACCCTAACACTAAATCGTCAATCTCAACACTAACCCTAACCCTAAATGCACTCGATTCTAACCCAAAAGGCAATCCTGACACTAAGCCTAACCAGAAAGTTCGATTCTACCAACACAAACCTAACCCTAATCCTAACCCTACCCCTACCCCTACCCCTAAATGCACTCTAACCCTACCCCTACCCCTAACACTAACCTTAACCCTAACGAATTCTAACCAAAACTCTAACCCTAAATGTGCTCGATTCTATCCCTAACACTAAATCGTCAATCTCATCACTAACTCTAACCCGGAATGCACTCCATTCAAACCCAAAAGGCAATCCTGACCCTAAGCCTAACCCTAAACCTCGATTCTACCACCACAAACCGTAACCCTAATCCTAACCCTACTCCTACCCCTACCCCTAAATGCACTCTAAGCCATACCCTGAAGAAAACTAGAACACTAAAAATGCGCCTGATTCTAACCCTAACCCTCACCCTAAGCCTACCCTTAACCCTAACCCTCGATTCTAAGAAAGTGAAAGCTAAACCTAACTCTAACCCTAGCACTATTCTTAAATACTCTCGATTCTAACCCTGAAGCTAAATCTAACCCTAACCCTAACCCTAACCCTAAATGCACTGAATTCTAAGCATAACTCTAACCCTAAATGTGCTCGATTCAAACCATAACACTAAATCGTCAATTTGAACACTAACCCAAAGCCTAAATACACTCGATTCTGATCCAAAACGCAGTCCTGAGCCTAAGCCTAAACCTAAACCTCGATTTTACCATCACTAACCCTAACCCAAATCCTAATCCTACCGCTACCCCTACCTCTAAATGCCCTCTAAGCCTAACACTAACCGTAACCCTAACACTAAAAATGAGCGTGATTCCAACCCCACCCTACCGCTTCCCCTAACCCTAACCCTAACGAATTCTAACCATAACTCTAACCCTAAATGTGCTCGATTCTAACCCTAACACTAAATCGTCAATCTCATCACTAACTCTAACCCGGAATGCACTCGTTTCTAAACCAAAAGACAAACCTGACCCTAAGCCTAACCCGAAACCTCGATTCTACCACCACAAACCGTAACCCTAATCCTAACCCTACTCCTACCCCTACCCCTAAATGCAATCTAATCGTAAGCCTACCCCAACTCTAATACTAATAATGTGCTTCATTCTAACCCTAACCCGAACCCCAACCCTTACCCTAACCCTCGATTCTACAAAAGCTAACCCTAAACCTAAGGCTAACCCTAACACTATCCTTAAATGCGCTCCATTCTAACCCTCACCGTAAACATAACCGTAACCAGAAGCCAAAACCTAACCCTAAATGCACTGGATTCTAACCATAACTCTAACTGTAATGTACTTGATTCTAACCCTAACGCTAATTCGTCAATCTCAACAGTAACCCAAAGCCTAAATGCACTCGATTCTATCCCAAAAGGCAATCCTGACCCTGAGCCTAACCCTAAACCTCGATTCTACCAACACTAACCCTAACCTTAATTCTAACCATGCCCCAACCCCTACCGCTAAATGCACTCTTACCATACCCCTAACCCGAACACTAACCGTAACCCTAACGAATTCTAACCATAACTCTATCCCTAAATGTGCTTGATTCTAACGCTAAAACTAAATCATCAATTTCAACACTAACCCTAAGTCTAAATGCTCTGACTTATGACCCAAAATGCTCTCCTGACCCTAAGCCTAACCCAAAACGTCGATTCTACCAACACAAACCCTAACGCTAATCCTAACCCAACTCCTCCCCTACCCCTAAATGCACTCAAACCCTAACCCTAACCCCAACACTAACACTAAAAATGCGCTTGATTCTAACCCTAATACTAGGCTTAACCCTAACCCTAACACTAACCCTCGATTCTACGAAAGCTAGCCCTATACCTAACTCTAACCCTAACACTATCCTTAAATGCACTCGATTCTAACCCTCACCCTAAACATAACCCTAACCCTAACCTTAATCCTAACCCTAAATGCACTGGATTCTAACCATAACTCTAATCCTAATGTGCTTGATTCTCACACTAACTCTAAATCGTCAATCTCAACACTAACCTCAAGCCTAAATGCACACGATTCTAACCCATTAGGCAATCCTGACCCTAACCCTAACCTAACCCTCCATTCTACGAAAGCTAAACTTACACATAGCTCTACCCCTAACACTATCCTTAAATGCACTCGATTCTAACCCTCACCCTGAACATAACCCTAACCCTAACCCTAACCCTAATCCTAACCCTAAATGCACTGGATTCTCACCATAACTCTAACCATAATGTGCCCGATTATAACCCTAACACTAAATCGTCAATCTCAACACTAAGCCTAACCCTAAATGCAATCGGCTCTAACCCAAAAGGCAATCTTGACCCTAAGGCCAACCCTAAACCACGATTCTACCAACACAAACCCTAACCCTAATCCAAACCCTACTCCTATCCCTGCCTCTATATGCACTCTAACCCTTACCCTAACCCAACCCCTAACACTAAAAATGCGCTTGATTCTAACCCTAACCCTAACCCTAACCCTCAATTCTACGAAACCTAACCCTAAACCTAACTCTAACCCTAACACTCTCCTTAAATGCTCTCGATTCTAATCCTGACGCTAATAACCCTAGCCCTAACCCTAAGCCTAAATGCAGTGGATTCTAACCATAACTCTAACCCTCATGTGCTCGATTCTAAGCCTAACACTAAATCGTCAATCTCAACACTAACCCTATCCCTAAATGCACTCGATTCTAACCCAAAAGGCAATCCTGACACTAAGCCTAACCCTAAACTTCGATTCTACCAACACAAACCTAACCCTAATCCTAACCCTACCCCTACCCCTACCCCTAAATGCACTCTAACCCTACCCCTACCCTTAACACTAACCCTAACCCTAACGAATTCTAACCAAAACTCTAACCCCAAATGTGCTCGATTCTAACCCTAACACTAAATCCTCAATTTTAACACTATCCCTAAGCCTAAATGCACTGGATTCTAACCCAAAGCCATTCCTGACCCTACGCCTAACCTTAAACTTCGATTCTACCAACAAAAACCTTAACCCTAATCCTAACCCTACTCCTACCCCTATCCCTAAATGCACTCTAAGCCATACCCTGAAGAAACCTAGAACACTAAAAATGCGCCTGATTCTATCTCTAACCCTCACCCTAAGCCTAACCTTAACCCTAACCCTCGATTCTAAGAAAGCGAAAGCTAAACCTAACTCTAACCCTAGCACTATTCTTAAAAGCTCTCGATTCTAACCGTGACGCTAAATCTAACCCTAACCCTAAATGCACTGAATTCTAAGCATAACTCTAACCCTAAATGTGCTCGATTCAAACCATAACACTAAATCGTCAATTTGAACACTAACCCAAAGCCTAAATACACTCCATTCTGATCCAAAACGCAGTCCTGACCCTAAGCCTAAACCTAAACCTCGATTTTACCATCACTAACCCTAACCCAAATCCTAATCCTACCGCTACCCCTACCTCTAAATGCCCTCTAAGCCTAACACTAACCGTAACCCTCACACTAAAAATGAGCGTGATTCTAACCCCTACCCTACCGCTTCCCCTAACCCTAAGCCTAACGAATTCTAACCATAACTCTAACCCTAAATGTGCTCGATTCTAACCCTAACACTAAATCGTCAATTTCATCACTAACTCGAACCCGGAATGCACTCGATTCTAACCCAAAAGGCCATCCTGACCCTAAGCCTAACCCGAAACCTCGATTCTACCACCACAAACCGTAACCCTAATCCTAACCCTACTCCTACCCCTACCCCTAAATGCAATCTAATCGTAAGCCTACCCCAACTCTAATACTAATAATGTGCTTCATTCTAACCCTAACCCGAACCCCAACCCTAACCCTAACCCTCGATTCTACGAAAGCTAACCCTAAACCTAAGGCTAACCCTAACACTATCCTTAAATGCGCTCGATTCTAACCCTCACCGTAAACATAACCGTAACCAGAAGCCAAAACCTAACCCTAAATGCACTGGATTCTAACCATAACTCTAACTGTAATGTACTTGATTCTAACCCTAACGCTAATTCGTCAATCTCAACAGTAACCCAAAGCCTAAATGCACTCGATTCTATCCCAAAAGGCAATCCTGACCCTGAGCCTAACCCTAAACCTCGATTCTACCAACACTAACCCTAACCTTAATTCTAACCATGCCCCAACCCCTACCGCTAAATGCACTCTTACCATACCCCTAACCCGAACACTAACCGTAACCCTAACGAATTCTAACCATAACTCTATCCCTAAATGTGCTTGATTCTAACGCTAAAACTAAATCATCAATTTCAACATTACCCCTAAGCCTAAATGCTCTGACTTATGACCCAAAATGCTCTCCTGACCCTAAGCCTAACCCAAAACGTCGATTCTGCCAACACAAACCATAAGGCTAATCCTAACCCAACTCCTCCCCTACCCCTAAATGCACTCAAACCCTAACCCTAACCCCAACACTAACACTAAAAATGCGCTTGATTCTAACCCTAACCCTAACCCTAACCCTAACACTAACCCTGGATTCTACGAAAGCTAGCCCTATACCTAACTCTAACCCTAACACTATCCTTAAATGCACTCGATTCTAACCCTCACCCTAAACATGACACTAACCCTAACCTGAATCCTAACCCTAAATGCACTGGATTCTAACCATAACTCTTATCCTAATGTGCTTGATTCTCACACTAACTCTAAATCGTCAATCTCAACACTAACCTCAAGCCTAAATGCACTCGATTCTAACCCATTAGGCAATCCTGACCCTAACCCTAACCTAACCCTCCATTCTACGAAAGCGAACCTTACACATAACTCTACCCCTAACACTATGCTTAAATGCACTCGATTCTAACCCACAACCTGAACATAACCCTAACCCTAACCCTAATCGTAACCCTAAATGCACTGGATTCTAACCATAACTCTAACCATAATGTGCTCGATTATAACCCTAACACTAAATCGTCAATCTCAACACTAAGCCTAACCCTAAATGCACTCGGCTCTAACCCAAAAGGCAATCCTGACCCTAAGGCCAACACTAAATCTCGATTCTACCAACACAAAACCTAACCCTAATCCTAACCCTACTCCTACCCCTACCCCTAAATGCAATCTAATCGTAAGCCTACCCCAACTCTAATACTAATAATGTGCTTCATTCTAACCCTAACCCGAACCCCAACCCTTACCCTAACCCTCGATTCTACGAAAGCTAACCCTAAACCTAACTCTAACCCCAATACTATCCTTAAATGCGCTCGATTCTAACCCTCACCCTAAACATAACCGTAACCAGAAGCCAAAACCTAACCCTAAATGCAGTGGATTCTAACCATAACTCTAACTGTAATGTACTTGATTCTAACCCTAACGCTAATTCGTCAATCTCAACAGTAACCCTAAGCCTAAATGCACTCGATTCTATCCCAAAAGGCAATCCTGACCCTGAGCCTAACCCTAAACCTCGATTCTACCAACACTAACCCTAACCTTAATTCTAACCATGCCCCAACCCCTACCGCTAAGTGTACTCTTACCATACCCCTAACCCTAACACTAACCGTAACCCTAACGAATTCTAACCATAACTCTATCCCTAAATGTGCTTGATTCTAACGCTAAAACTAAATCAGAAATTTCAACACTAACCCTAAGCCTAAATGCTCTGAATTATGACCCAAAATGCTCTCCTGACCCTAAGCCTAACCCAAAACGTCGATTCTACCAACACAAACCCTAACGCTAATCCTAACCCAACTCCTCCCCTATCCCTAAATGCACTCAAACCCTAACCCTAACCCCAACACTAACACTAAAAATGCGCTTGATTCTAACCCTAATACTAGGCTTAACCCTAACCGTAACACTAACCCTCGATTCTACGAAAGCTAGCCCTATACCTAACTCTAACCCTGACACTATCATTAAATGCACTCGATTCTAACCCTCACCCTAAACATAACCCTAACCCTAGCCTTAATCCTAACCCTAAATGCACTGGATTCTAACCATAACTCTAATCCTAATGTGCTTGATTCTCACACTAACTCTAAATCGTCAATCTCAACACTAACCTCAAGCCTAAATGCACTCGATTCTAACCCAAAAGGCAATCCTGACACTAAGCCTAACCAGAAACTTCGATTCTACCAACACAAACCTAACCCTAATCCTAACCCTACCCCTACCCCTACCCCTTAATGCACTCTATCCCTACTCCTACCCCTAACACTAACCCTAACCCTAACGAATTCTAACCAAAACTCTAACCCTAAATGTGCTCGATTCTATCCCTAACACTAAATCGTCAATCTCATCACTAACTCTAACCCGGAATGCACTCCATTCAAACCCAAAAGGCAATCCTGACCCTAAGCCTAACCCTAAACCTCGATTCTACCACCACAAACCGTAACCCTAATCCTAACCCTACTCCTACCCCTACCCCTAAATGCACTCTAAGCCATACCCTGAAGAAAACTAGAACACTAAAAATGCGCCTGATTCTAACCCTAACCCTCACCCTAAGCCTACCCTTAACCCTAACCCTCGATTCTAAGAAAGCGAAAGCTAAACCTAACTCTAACCCTAGCACTATTCTTAAATACTCTCGATTCTAACCCTGAAGCTAAATCTAACCCTAACCCTAACCCTAACCCTAAATGCACTGAATTCTAAGCATAACTCTAATCCTAAATGTGCTCGATTCAAACCATAACACTAAATCGTCAATTTGAACACTAACCCAAAGCCTAAATACACTCGATTCTGATCCAAAACGCAGTCCTGAGCCTAAGCCTAAAGCTAAACCTCGATTTTACCATCACTAACCCTAACCCAAATCCTAATCCTACCGCTACCCCTACCTCTAAATGCCCTCTAAGCCTAACACTAACCGTAACCCTAACACTAAAAATGAGCGTGATTCCAACCCCACCCTACCGCTTCCCCTAACCCTAACCCTAACGAATTCTAACCATAACTCTAACCCTAAATGTGTTCGATTCTAACCCTAACACTAAATCGTCAATCTCATCACTAACTCTAACCCGGAATGCACTCGTTTCTAAACCAAAAGGCAAACCTGACCCTAAGCCTAACCCGAAATCTCGATTCTACCACCACAAAACCTAACCCTAATCCTAACCCTACTCCTACCCCTACCCCTAAATGCAATCTAATCGTAAGCCTACCCCAACTCTAATACTAATAATGTGCTTCATTCTAACCCTAACCCGAACCCCAACCCTTACCCTAACCCTCGATTCTACGAAAGCTAACCCTAAACCTAACTCTAACCCTAACACTATCCTTAAATGCGCTCGATTCTAACCCTCACCCTAAACATAACCGTAACCAGAAGCCAAAACCTAACCCTAAATGCACTGGATTCTCACCATAACTCTAACTGTAATGTACTTGATTCTAACCCTAACGCTAATTCGTCAATCTCAACAGTAACCCTAAGCCTAAATGCACTCGATTCTATCCCAAAAGGCAATCCTGACCCTGAGCCTAACCCTAAACCTCGATTCTACCAACACTAACCCTAACCTTAATTCTAACCATGCCCCAACCCCTACCGCTAAGTGTACTCTTACCATACCCCTAACCCGAACACTAACCGTAACCCTAACGAATTCTAACCATAACTCTATCCCTAAATGTGCTTGATTCTAACGCTAAAACTAAATCAGCAATTTCAACACTAACCCTAAGCCTAAATGCTCTGAATTATGACCCAAAATGCTCTCCTGACACTAAGCCTAACCCAAAACGTCGATTCTACCAACACAAACCCTAACGCTAATCCTAACCCAACTCCTCCCCTACCCCTAAATGCACTCAAACCCTAACCCTAACCCCAACACTAACACTAAAAATGCGCTTGATTCTAACCCTAATACTAGGCTTAACCCTAACCCTAACACTAACCCTCGATTCTACGAAAGCTAGCCCTATACCTAACTCTAACCCTGACACTATCATTAAATGCACTCGATTCTAACCCTCACCCTAAACATAACCCTAACCCTAGCCTTAATCCTAACCCTAAATGCACTGGATTCTAACCATAACTCTAATCCTAATGTGCTTGATTCTCACACTAACTCTAAATCGTCAATCTCAACACTAACCTCAAGCCTAAATGCACTCGATTCTAACCCATTAGGCAATCCTGACCCTAACCTTAACCTAACCCTCCATTCTACGAAAGCTAACCTTACACATAACTCTACCCCTATCACTATCCTTAAATGCACTCAATTCTAACCCTCACCCTGAACATAACCCTAACCCTAACCCTAATCCTAACCCTAAATGCACTGGATTCTAACCATAACTCTAACCATAATGTGCTCGATTATAACCCTAACACTAAATCGTCAATCTCAACATTAAGCCTAACCCTAAATGCACTCGGCTCTAACCCAAAAGGCAATCCTGACCCTAAGGCCAACCCTAAATCTCGATTCTACCACCACAAACCGTAACCCTAATCCTAACCCTACTCCTACCCCTACCCCTAAATGCAATCTAATCGTAAGCCTACCCCAACTCTAATACTAATAATGTGCTTCATTCTAACCCTAACCCGAACCCCAACCCTAACCCTAACCCTCGATTCTACGAAAGCTAACCCTAAACCTAACGCTAACCCTAACACTATCCTTAAATGCGCTCGATTCTAACCCTGACCCTAAACATAACCGTAACCAGAAGCCAAAACCTAACCCTAAATGCAATGGATTCTAACCATAACTCTTACTGTAATGTACTTGATTCTAACCCTAACGCTAATTCATCAATCTCAACAGTAACCCTCAGCCTAAATGCACTCGATTCTATCCCAAAAGGCAATCCTGACCCTGAGCCTAACCCTAAAACTCGATTCTACCAACACTAACCCTACCCTTAATTCTAACCATGCCCCAACCCCTACCGCTAAATGCACTCTTACCATACCCCTAACCCGAACACTAACCGTAACCCTAACGAATTCTAACCATAACTTTATCCCTAAATGTGCTTGATTCCAACGCTAAAACAAAATCATCAATTTCAACACTAACCCTAAGCCTAAATGCTCTGAATTATGACCCACAATGCTCTCCTGACCCTAAGCCTAACCCAAAACGTCGATTCTACCAACACAAACCCTAACGCTAATCCTAACCCAACTCCTCCCCTACCCCTAAATGCACTCAAACCCTAACCCTAACCCCAACACTAACACTAAAAATGCGCTTGATTCTAACCCTAATACTAACCCTAACCCTAACCCTAACACTAACCCTGGATTCTACGAAAGCTACCCATATACCTAACTCTAACCCTAACACTATCCTTAAATGCACTCGATTCTAACCCTCACCCTAAACATAACCCTAACCCAAACCTTAATCCTAACCCTAAATGCACTGGATTCTAACCATAACTCTAATCCTAATGTGCTTGATTCTCACACTAACTCTAAATCGTCAATCTCAACACTAACCTCAAGCCTAAATGCACTCGATTCTAACCCATTAGGCAATCCTGACCCTAACCCTAACCTAACCCTCCACTCTACGAAAGCGAACCTTACACATAACTCTACCCCTAACACTATCCTTAAATGCACTCGATTCTAACCCACAACCTGAACATAACCCTAACCCTGACCTTAATCCTAACCCTAAATGCACTGGATTCTAACCATAACTCTAACCACAATGTGCTCGATTATAACCCTAACACTAAATCGTCAATCTCAACACTAAGCCTAACCCTAAATGCACTCGGCTCTAACCCAAAAGGCATTCCTGACCCTAAGCCTAACCCGAAACCTCGATTCTACCACCACAAACCGTAACCCTAATCCTAACCCTACTCCTACCCCTACCCCTAAATGCAATCTAATCGTAAGCCTACCCCAACTCTAATACTAATAATGTGCTTCATTCTAACCCTAACCCGAACCCCAACCCTAACCCTAACCCTCGATTCCACGAAAGCTAACCCTAAACCTAACGCTAACCCTAACACTATCCTTAAATGCGCTCGATTCTAATCCTCACCCTAAACATAACCGTAACCAGAAGCCAAAACCTAACCCTAAATGCACTGGATTCTAACCATAACTCTAACTGTAATGTACTTGATTCTAACCCTAACGCTAATTCATCAATCTCAACAGTAACCCTCAGCCTAAATGCACTCGATTCTATCCCAAAAGGCAATCCTGACCCTGAGCCTAACCCTAAAACACGATTCTACCAACACTAATCCTAACCTTAATTCTAACCACGCCCCAACCCCTACCGCTAAATGCACTCTTACCATACCCCTAACCCGAACACTAACCGTAACCCTAACGAATTCTAACCATAACTCTATCCCTAAATGTGCTTGATTCTAACGCTAAAACTAAATCATCAATTGCAACACTAACCCTAAGCCTAAATGCTCTGAATTATGACCCAAAATGCTCTCCTGACCCAAAGCCTAACCCAAAACGTCGATTCTACCAACACAAACCCTAACGCTAATCCTAACCCTACTCCTCCCCTACCCCTAAATGCACTCAAACCCTAACCCTAACCCCAACACTAACACTAAAAATGCGCTTGATTCTAACCCTAATACTAACCCTAACCCTAACCCTAACACTAACCCTGGATTCTACGAAAGCTACCCATATACCTAACTCTAACCCTAACACTATCCTTAAATGCACTCGATTCTAACCCTCACCCTAAACATAACACTAACCCTAACCTTAATCCTAACCCTAAATGCACTGGATTCTAACCATAACTCTAATCCTAATGTGCTTGATTCTCACACTAACTCTAAATCGTCAATCTCAACACTAACCTCAAGCCTAAATGCACTCGATTCTAACCCATTAGGCAATCCTGACCCTAAACCTAACCTAACCCTCCATTCTACGAAAGCTAACCTTACACATAACTCTACCCCTAACACTATCCTTAAATGCACTCGATTCTAACCCACAACCTGAACATAACCCTAACCCTGACCTTAATCCTAACCCTAAATGCACTG
This sequence comes from Notamacropus eugenii, assembly GCF_028372415.1. NCBI lineage: Eukaryota > Metazoa > Chordata > Mammalia > Diprotodontia > Macropodidae > Notamacropus > Notamacropus eugenii. Next base: position 308,903,054 of record NC_092875.1, on the reverse strand, counting down.
GATTCTAACCATAACTCTAATCCTAACGTGCTTGATTCTCACATTAACTCTAAATCGTCAATCTCAACACTAACCTCAAGCCTAAATGCACTCGATTCTAACCCATTAGGCAATCCTGACCCTAACCCTAACCTAACCCTCCATTCTACGAAAGCGAACCTTACACATAACTCTACCCCTAACACTATCCTTAAATGCACTCGATTCTAACCCACAACCTGAACATAACCCTAACCCTAACCCTAATCGTAACCCTAAATGCACTGGATTCTAACCATAACTCTAACCATAATGTGCTCGATTATAACCCTAACACTAAATCGTCAATCTCAACACTAAGCCTAACCCTAAATGCACTCGGCTCTAACCCAAAAGGCAATCCTGACCCTAAGGCCAACCCTAAATCTCGATTCTACCAACACAAAACCTAACCCTAATCCTAACCCTACTCCTACCCCTACCCCTAAATGCAATCTAATCGTAAGCCTACCCCAACTCTAATACTAATAATGTGCTTCATTCTAACCCTAACCCGAACCCCAACCCTTACCCTAACCCTCGATTCTACGAAAGCTAACCCTAAACCTAACTCTAACCCTAACACTATCCTTAAATGCGCTCGATTCTAACCCTCACCCTAAACATAACCGTAACCAGAAGCCAAAACCTAACCCTAAATGCACTGGATTCTAACCATAACTCTAACTGTAATGTACTTGATTCTAACCCTAACGCTAATTCGTCAATCTCAACAGTAACCCTAAGCCTAAATGCACTCGATTCTATCCCAAAAGGCAATCCTGACCCTGAGCCTAACCCTAAACCTCGATTCTACCAACACTAACCCTAACCTTAATTCTAACCATGCCCCAACCCCTACCGCTAAATGCACTCTTACCATACCCCTAACCCGAACACTAACCGTAACCCTAACGAATTCTAACCATAACTCTATCCCTAAATGTGCTTGATTCTAACGCTAAAACTAAATCAGCAATTTCAACACTCACCCTAAACCTAAATGCTCTGAATTATGACCCAAAATGCTCTCCTGACCCTAAGCCTAACCCAAAACGTCGATTCTACCAACACAAACCCTAACGCTAATCCTAACCCAACTCCTCCCCTACCCCTAAATGCACTCAAACCCTAACCCTAACCCCAACACTAACACTAAAAATGCGCTTGATTCTAACCCTAATACTAACCCTAACCCTAACCCTAACACTAACCCTCGATTCTACGAAAGCTAGCCCTATACCTAACTCTAACCCTAACACTATCCTTAAATGCACTCGATTCTAACCCTCACCCTAAACATAACCCTAACCCTAACCTTAATCCTAACCTTAAATGCACTGGATTCTAACCATAACTCTAATCCTAATGTGCTTGATTCTCACACTAACTCTAAATCGTCCATCTCAACACTAACCTCAAGCCTAAATGCACTCGATTCTAACCCATTAGGCAATTCTGACCCTAACCCTAACCTAACCCTCCATTCTACGAAAGCTAACCTTACACATAACTCTACCCCTAACACTATCCTTAAATGCACTCGATTCTAACCCTCACCCTGAACATAACCCTAACCCTAACCCTAACCCTAATCCTAACCCTAAATGCACTGGATTCTAACCATAACTCTAACCCTAATGTGCTCGATTATAACCCTAACACTAAATCGTCAATCTCAACACTAACCCTAACCCTAAATGCACTCAATTCTAACCCAAAAGGCAATCCTGACACTAAGCCTAACCAGAAACTTCGATTCTACCAACACAAACCTAACCCTAATCCTAACCCTACCCCTACCCCTACCCCTAAATGCACTCTAACCCTACCCCTACCCCTAACACTAACCCTAACCCTAACGAATTCTAACCAAAACTCTAACCCTAAATGTGCTCGATTCTATCCCTAACACTAAATCGTCAATCTCATCACTAACTCTAACCCGGAATGCACTCCATTCAAACCCAAAAGGCAATCCTGACCCTAAGCCTAACCCTAAACCTCGATTCTACCACCACAAACCGTAACCCTAATCCTAACCCTACTCCTACCCCTACCCCTAAATGCACTCTAAGCCATACCCTGAAGAAAACTAGAACACTAAAAATGCGCCTGATTCTAACCCTAACCCTCACCCTAAGCCTACCCTTAACCCTAACCCTCGATTCTAAGAAAGCGAAAGCTAAACCTAACTCTAACCTTAGCACTATTCTTAAATACTCTCGATTCTAACCCTGAAGCTAAATCTAACCCTAACCCTAACCCTAACCCTAAATGCACTGAATTCTAAGCATAACTCTAATCCTAAATGTGCTCGATTCAAACCATAACACTAAATCGTCAATTTGAACACTAACCCAAAGCCTAAATACACTCGATTCTGATCCAAAACGCAGTCCTGAGCCTAAGCCTAAACCTAAACCTCGATTTTACCATCACTAACCCTAACCCAAATCCTAATCCTACCGCTACCCCTACCTCTAAATGCCCTCTAAGCCTAACACTAACCGTAACCCTAACACTAAAAATGAGCGTGATTCCAACCCCACCCTACCGCTTCCCCTAACCCTAACCCTAACGAATTCTAACCATAACTCTAACCCTAAATGTGCTCGATTCTAACCCTAACACTAAATCGTCAATCTCATCACTAACTCTAACCCGGAATGCACTCGTTTCTAAACCAAAAGGCAAACCTGACCCTAAGCCTAACCCGAAATCTCGATTCTACCACCACAAACCGTAACCCTAATCCTAACCCTACTCCTACCCCTACCCCTAAATGCAATCTAATCGTAAGCCTACCCCAACTCTAATACTAATAATGTGCTTCATTCTAACCCTAACCCGAACCCCAACCCTAACCCTAACCCTCGATTCTACGAAAGCTAACCCTAAACCTAAGGCTAACCCTAACACTATCCTTAAATGCGCTCGATTCTAACCCTCACCGTAAACATAACCGTAACCAGAAGCCAAAACCTAACCCTAAATGCACTGGATTCTAACCATAACTCTAACTGTAATGTACTTGATTCTAACCCTAACGCTAATTCGTCAATCTCAACAGTAACCCAAAGCCTAAATGCACTCGATTCTATCCCAAAAGGCAATCCTGACCCTGAGCCTAACCCTAAACCTCGATTTTACCAACACTAACCCTAACCTTAATTCTAACCATGCCCCAACCCCTACCGCTAAATGCACTCTTACCATACCCCTAACCCGAACACTAACCGTAACCCTAACGAATTCTAACCATAACTCTATCCCTAAATGTGCTTGATTCTAACGCTAAAACTAAATCAGCAATTTCAACACTAACCCTAAGCCTAAATGCTCTGACTTATGACCCAAAATGCTCTCCTGACCCTAAGCCTAACCCAAAACGTCGATTCTACCAACACAAACCCTAACGCTAATCCTAACCCAACTCCTCCCCTACCCCTAAATGCACTCATACCCTAACCCTAACCCCAACACTAACACTAAAAATGCGCTTGATTCTAACCCTAACCCTAACCCTAACCCTAACCCTAACACTAACCCTCGATTCTACGAAAGCTAGCCCTATACCTAACTCTAACCCTAACACTATCATTAAATGCACTCGATTCTAACCCTCACCCTAAACATAACCCTAACCCTAACCTTAATCCTAACCCTAAATGCACTGGATTCTAACCATAACTCTAATCCTAATGTGCTTGATTCTCACACTAACTCTAAATCGTCAATCTCAACACTAACCTCAAGCCTAAATGCACTCGATTCTAACCCATTAGGCAATCCTGACCCTAAACCTAACCTAACCCTCCATTCTACGAAAGCTAACCTTACACATAACTCTACCCCTAACACTATCCTTAAATGCACTCGCTTCTAACCCACAACCTGAACATAACCCTAACCCTAACCCTAGTCGTAACCCTAAATGCACTGGATTCTAACCATAACTCTAACCACAATGTGCTCGATTATAACCCTAACACTAAATCGTCAATCTCAACACTAAGCCTAACCCTAAATGCACTCGGCTCTAACCCAAAAGGCAATCCTGACCCTAAGGCCAACCCTAAATCTCGATTCTACCAACACAAAACCTAACCCTAATCCTAACCCTACTCCTACCCCTACCCCTAAATGCAATCTAATCGTAAGCCTACCCCAACTCTAATACTAATAATGTGCTTCATTCTAACCCTAACCCGAACCCCAACCCTTACCCTAACCCTCGATTCTACGAAAGCTAACCCTAAACCTAACTCTAACCCTAACACTATCCTTAAATGCGCTCGATTCTAACCCTCACCCTAAACATAACCGTAACCAGAAGCCAAAACCTAACCCTAAATGCACTGGATTCTCACCATAACTCTAACTGTAATGTACTTGATTCTAACCCTAACGCTAATTCGTCAATCTCAACAGTAACCCTAAGCCTAAATGCACTCGATTCTATCCCAAAAGGCAATCCTGACCCTGAGCCTAACACTAAACCTCGATTCTACCAACACTAACCCTAACCTTAATTCTAACCATGCCCCAACCCCTACCGCTAAGTGTACTCTTACCATACCCCTAACCCTAACACTAACCGTAACCCTAACGAATTCTAACCATAACTCTATCCCTAAATGTGCTTGATTCTAACGCTAAAACTAAATCAGCAATTTCAACACTAACCCTAAGCCTAAATGCTCTGAATTATGACCCAAAATGCTCTCCTGACACTAAGCCTAACCCAAAACGTCGATTCTACCAACACAAACCCTAACGCTAATCCTAACCCAACTCCTCCCCTACCCCTAAATGCACTCAAACCCTAACCCTAACCCCAACACTAACACTAAAAATGCGCTTGATTCTAACCCTAATACTAGGCTTAACCCTAACCCTAACACTAACCCTCGATTCTACGAAAGCTAGCCCTATACCTAACTCTAACCCTGACACTATCATTAAATGCACTCGATTCTAACCCTCACCCTAAACATAACCCTAACCCTAGCCTTAATCCTAACCCTAAATGCACTGGATTCTAACCATAACTCTAATCCTAATGTGCTTGATTCTCACACTAACTCTAAATCGTCAATCTCAACACTAACCTCAAGCCTAAATGCACTCGATTCTAACCCATTAGGCAATCCTGACCCTAAACCTAACCTAACCCTCCATTCTACGAAAGCGAACCTTACACATAACTCTACCCCTAACACTATCCTTAAATGCACTCAATTCTAACCCACAACCTGAACATAACCCTAACCCTACCCCTAATCCTAACCCTAAATGCACTGGATTCTAACCATAACTCTAACCACAATGTGCTCGATTATAACCCTAACACTAAATCGTCAATCTCAACACTAAGCCTAACCCTAAATGCACTCGGCTCTAACCCAAAAGGCATTCCTGACCCTAAGCCTAACCCGAAACCTCGATTCTACCACCACAAACCGTAACCCTAATCCTAACCCTACTCCTACCCCTACCCCTAAATGCAATCTAATCGTAAGCCTACCCCAACTCTAATACTAATAATGTGCTTCATTCTAACCCTAACCCGAACCCCAACCCTAACCCTAACCCTCGATTCCACGAAAGCTAACCCTAAACCTAACGCTAACCCTAACACTATCCTTAAATGCGCTCGATTCTAATCCTCACCCTAAACATAACCGTAACCAGAAGCCAAAACCTAACCCTAAATGCACTGGATTCTAACCATAACTCTAACTGTAATGTACTTGATTCTAACCCTAACGCTAATTCATCAATCTCAACAGTAACCCTCAGCCTAAATGCACTCGATTCTATCCCAAAAGGCAATCCTGACCCTGAGCCTAACCCTAAAACTCGATTCTACCAACACTAATCCTAACCTTAATTCTAACCACGCCCCAACCCCTACCGCTAAATGCACTCTTACCATACCCCTAACCCTAACACTAACCGTAACCCTAACGAATTCTAACCATAACTCTATCCCTAAATGTGCTTGATTCTAACGCTAAAACTAAATCATCAATTGCAACACTAACCCTAAGCCTAAATGCTCTGAATTATGACCCAAAATGCTCTCCTGACCCAAAGCCTAACCCAAAACGTCGATTCTACCAACACAAACCCTAACGCTAATCCTAACCCTACTCCTCCCCTACCCCTAAATGCACTCAAACCCTAACCCTAACCCCAACACTAACACTAAAAATGCGCTTGATTCTAACCCTAATACTAACCCTAACCCTAACCCTAACACTAACCCTGGATTCTACGAAAGCTACCCATATACCTAACTCTAACCCTAACACTATCCTTAAATGCACTCGATTCTAACCCTCACCCTAAACATAACACTAACCCTAACCTTAATCCTAACCCTAAATGCACTGGATTCTAACCATAACTCTAATCCTAATGTGCTTGATTCTCACACTAACTCTAAATCGTCAATCTCAACACTAACCTCAAGCCTAAATGCACTCGATTCTAACCCATTAGGCAATCCTGACCCTAACCCTAACCTAACCCTCCATTCTACGAAAGCTAACCTTACACATAACTCTACCCCTAACACTATCCTTAAATGCACTCGATTCTAACCCACAAGCTGAACATAACCCTAACCCTACCCCTAATCCTAACCCTAAATGCATTGGATTCTAACCATAACTCTAACCATAATGTGCTCGATTATAACCCTAACACTAAATCGTCAATCACAACACGAAGCCTAACCCTAAATGCACTCGGCTCTAAACCAAAAGGCAATCCTGACCCTAAGGCCAACGCTAAATCTCGATTCTACCAACACAAAACCTAACCCTAATCCTAACCCTACTCCTACCCCTACCCCTAAATGCAATCTAATCGTAAGCCTACCCCAACTCTAATACTAATAATGTGCTTCATTCTAACCCTAACCCGAACCCCAACCCTTAACCTAACCCTCGATTCTACGAAAGCTAGCCCTATACCTAACTCTAACCCTAACACTATCATTAAATGCACTCGATTCTAACCCTCACCCTAAACATAACCCTAACCCTAACCTTAATCCTAACCTTAAATGCACTGGATTCTAACCATAACTCTAATCCTAATGTGCTTGATTCTCACACTAACTCTAAATCGTCCATCTCAACACTAACCTCAAGCCTAAATGCACTCGATTCTAACCCATTAGGCAATTCTGACCCTAACCCTAACCTAACCCTCCATTCTACGAAAGCTAACCTTACACATAACTCTACCCCTAACACTATCCTTAAATGCACTCGATTCTAACCCTCACCCTGAACATAACCCTAACCCTAACCCTAACCCTAATCCTAACCCTAAATGCACTGGATTCTAACCATAACTCTAACCCTAATGTACTCGATTATAACCCTAACACTAAATCGTCAATCTCAACACTAAGCCTAACCCTAAATGCACTCGATTCTAACCCAAAAGGCAATCCTGACACTAAGCCTAACCAGAAACTTCGATTCTACCAACACAAACCTAACCCTAATCCTAACCCTACCCCTACCCCTACCCCTAAATGCACTCTAACCCTACCCCTACCCCTAACACTAACCCTAACCCTAACGAATTCTAACCACAACTCTAACCCTAAATGTGCTCGATTCTATCCCTAACACTAAATCGTCAATCTCATCACTAACTCTAACCCGGAATGCACTCCATTCAAACCCAAAAGGCAATCCTGACCCTAAGCCTAACCCTAAACCTCGATTCTACCACCACAAACCGTAACCCTAATCCTAACCCTACTCCTACCCCTACCCCTAAATGCACTCTAAGCCATACCCTGAAGAAAACTAGAACACTAAAAATGCGCCTGATTCTAACCCTAACCCTCACCCTAAGCCTACCCTTAACCCTAACCCTCGATTCTAAGAAAGCGAAAGCTAAACCTAACTCTAACCTTAGCACTATTCTTAAATACTCTCGATTCTAACCCTGAAGCTAAATCTAACCCTAACCCTAACCCTAACCCTAAATGCACTGAATTCTAAGCATAACTCTAATCCTAAATGTGCTCGATTCAAACCATAACACTAAATCGTCAATTTGAACACTAACCCAAAGCCTAAATACACTCGATTCTGATCCAAAACGCAGTCCTGAGCCTAAGCCTAAAGCTAAACCTCGATTTTACCATCACTAACCCTAACCCAAATCCTAATCCTACCGCTACCCCTACCTCTAAATGCCCTCTAAGCCTAACACTAACCGTAACCCTAACACTAAAAATGAGCGTGATTCCAACCCCACCCTACCGCTTCCCCTAACCCTAACCCTAACGAATTCTAACCATAACTCTAACCCTAAATGTGCTCGATTCTAACCCTAACACTAAATCGTCAATCTCATCACTAACTCTAACCCGGAATGCACTCGTTTCTAAACCAAAAGGCAAACCTGACCCTAAGCCTAACCCGAAATCTCGATTCTACCACCACAAACCGTAACCCTAATCCTAACCCTACTCCTACCCCTACCCCTAAATGCAATCTAATCGTAAGCCTACCCCAACTCTAATACTAATAATGTGCTTCATTCTAACCCTAACCCGAACCCCAACCCTAACCCTAACCCTCGATTCTACGAAAGCTAACCCTAAACCTAAGGCTAACCCTAACACTATCCTTAAATGCGCTCGATTCTAACCCTCACCGTAAACATAACCGTAACCAGAAGCCAAAACCTAACCCTAAATGCACTGGATTCTAACCATAACTCTAACTGTAATGTACTTGATTCTAACCCTAACGCTAATTCGTCAATCTCAACAGTAACCCAAAGCCTAAATGCACTCGATTCTATCCCAAAAGGCAATCCTGACCCTGAGCCTAACCCTAAACCTCGATTCTACCAACACTAACCCTAACCTTAATTCTAACCATGCCCCAACCCCTACCGCTAAATGCACTCTTACCATACCCCTAACCCGAACACTAACCGTAACCCTAACGAATTCTAACCATAACTCTATCCCTAAATGTGCTTGATTCTAACGCTAAAACTAAATCAGCAATTTCAACACTAACCCTAAGCCTAAATGCTCTGACTTATGACCCAAAATGCTCTCCTGACCCTAAGCCTAACCCAAAACGTCGATTCTACCAACACAAACCCTAACGCTAATCCTAACCCAACTCCTCCCCTACCCCTAAATGCACTCATACCCTAACCCTAACCCCAACACTAACACTAAAAATGCGCTTGATTCTAACCCTAACCCTAACCCTAACCCTAACCCTAACACTAACCCTCGATTCTACGAAAGCTAGCCCTATACCTAACTCTAACCCTAACACTATCATTAAATGCACTCGATTCTAACCCTCACCCTAAACATAACCCTAACCCTAACCTTAATCCTAACCCTAAATGCACTGGATTCTAACCATAACTCTAATCCTAATGTGCTTGATTCTCACACTAACTCTAAATCGTCAATCTCAACACTAACCTCAAGCCTAAATGCACTCGATTCTAACCCATTAGGCAATCCTGACCCTAAACCTAACCTAACCCTCCATTCTACGAAAGCTAACCTTACACATAACTCTACCCCTAACACTATCCTTAAATGCACTCGATTCTAACCCACAACCTGAACATAACCCTAACCCTGACCTTAATCCTAACCCTAAATGCACTGGATTCTAACCATAACTCTAATCCTAATGTGCTTGATTCTCACATTAACTCTAAATCGTCAATCTCAACACTAACCTCAAGCCTAAATGCACTCGATTCTAACCCATTAGGCAATCCTGACCCTAACCCTAACCTAACCCTCCATTCTACGAAAGCGAACCTTACACATAACTCTACCCCTAACACTATCCTTAAATGCACTCGATTCTAACCCACAACCTGAACATAACCCTAACCCTAACCCTAATCGTAACCCTAAATGCACTGGATTCTAACCATAACTCTAACCATAATGTGCTCGATTATAACCCTAACACTAAATCGTCAATCTCAACACTAAGCCTAACCCTAAATGCACTCGGCTCTAACCCAAAAGGCAATCCTGACCCTAAGGCCAACCCTAAATCTCGATTCTACCAACACAAAACCTAACCCTAATCCTAACCCTACTCCTACCCCTACCCCTAAATGCAATCTAATCGTAAGCCTACCCCAACTCTAATACTAATAATGTGCTTCATTCTAACCCTAACCCGAACCCCAACCCTTACCCTAACCCTCGATTCTACGAAAGCTAACCCTAAACCTAACTCTAACCCTAACACTATCTTTAAATGCGCTCGATTCTAACCCTCACCGTAAACATAACCGTAACCAGAAGCCAAAACCTAACCCTAAATGCACTGGATTCTAACCATAACTCTAACTGTAATGTACTTGATTCTAACCCTAACGCTAATTCGTCAATCTCAACAGTAACCCTAAGCCTAAATGCACTCGATTCTATCCCAAAAGGCAATCCTGACCCTGAGCCTAACCCTAAACCTCGATTCTACCAACACTAACCCTAACCTTAATTCTAACCATGCCCCAACCCCTACCGCTAAATGCACTCTTACCATACCCCTAACCCTAACACTAACCGTAACCCTAACGAATTCTAACCATAACTCTATCCCTAAATGTGCTTGATTCTAACGCTAAAACTAAATCAGCAATTTCAACACTCACCCTAAACCTAAATGCTCTGAATTATGACCCAAAATGCTCTCCTGACCCTAAGCCTAACCCAAAACGTCGATTCTACCAACACAAACCCTAACGCTAATCCTAACCCAACTCCTCCCCTACCCCTAAATGCACTCAAACCCTAACCCTAACCCCAACACTAACACTAAAAATGCGCTTGATTCTAACCCTAATACTAACCCTAACCCTAACCCTAACACTAACCCTCGATTCTACGAAAGCTAGCCCTATACCTAACTCTAACCCTAACACTATCCTTAAATGCACTCGATTCTAACCCTCACCCTAAACATAACCCTAACCCTAACCTTAATCCTAACCTTAAATGCACTGGATTCTAACCATAACTCTAATCCTAATGTGCTTGATTCTCACACTAACTCTAAATCGTCCATCTCAACACTAACCTCAAGCCTAAATGCACTCGATTCTAACCCATTAGGCAATTCTGACCCTAACCCTAACCTAACCCTCCATTCTACGAAAGCTAACCTTACACATAACTCTACCCCTAACACTATCCTTAAATGCACTCGATTCTAACCCTCACCCTGAACATAACCCTAACCCTAACCCTAACCCTAATCCTAACCCTAACCCTAATCCTAACCCTAAATGCACTGGATTCTAACCATAACTCTAACCCTAATGTGCTCGATTATAACCCTAACACTAAATCGTCAATCTCAACACTAAGCCTAACCCTAAATGCACTCGATTCTAACCCAAAAGGCAATCCTGACACTAAGCCTAACCAGAAACTTCGATTCTACCAACACAAACCTAACCCTAATCCTAACCCTACCCCTACCCCTACCCCTAAATGCACTCTAACCCTACCCCTACCCCTAACACTAACCCTAACCCTAACGAATTCTAACCAAAACTCTAACCCTAAATGTGCTCGATTCTATCCCTAACACTAAATCGTCAATCTCATCACTAACTCTAACCCGGAATGCACTCCATTCAAACCCAAAAGGCAATCCTGACCCTAAGCCTAACCCTAAACCTCGATTCTACCACCACAAACCGTAACCCTAATCCTAACCCTACTCCTACCCCTACCCCTAAATGCACTCTAAGCCATACCCTGAAGAAAACTAGAACACTAAAAATGCGCCTGATTCTAACCCTAACCCTCACCCTAAGCCTACCCTTAACCCTAACCCTCGATTCTAAGAAAGCGAAAGCTAAACCTAACTCTAACCTTAGCACTATTCTTAAATACTCTCGATTCTAACCCTGAAGCTAAATCTAACCCTAACCCTAACCCTAACCCTAAATGCACTGAATTCTAAGCATAACTCTAATCCTAAATGTGCTCGATTCAAACCATAACACTAAATCGTCAATTTGAACACTAACCCAAAGCCTAAATACACTCGATTCTGATCCAAAACGCAGTCCTGAGCCTAAGCCTAAACCTAAACCTCGATTTTACCATCACTAACCTTAACCCAAATCCTAATCCTACCGCTACCCCTACCTCTAAATGCCCTCTAAGCCTAACACTAACCGTAACCCTAACACTAAAAATGAGCGTGATTCCAACCCCACCCTACCGCTTCCCCTAACCCTAACCCTAACGAATTCTAACCATAACTCTAACCCTAAATGTGCTCGATTCTAACCCTAACACTAAATCGTCAATCTCATCACTAACTCTAACCCGGAATGCACTCGTTTCTAAACCAAAAGGCAAACCTGACCCTAAGCCTAACCCGAAATCTCGATTCTACCACCACAAACCGTAACCCTAATCCTAACCCTACTCCTACCCCTACCCCTAAATGCAATCTAATCGTAAGCCTACCCCAACTCTAATACTAATAATGTGCTTCATTCTAACCCTAACCCGAACCCCAACCCTAACCCTAACCCTCGATTCTACGAAAGCTAACCCTAAACCTAAGGCTAACCCTAACACTATCCTTAAATGCGCTCGATTCTAACCCTCACCGTAAACATAACCGTAACCAGAAGCCAAAACCTAACCCTAAATGCACTGGATTCTAACCATAACTCTAACTGTAATGTACTTGATTCTAACCCTAACGCTAATTCGTCAATCTCAACAGTAACCCAAAGCCTAAATGCACTCGATTCTATCCCAAAAGGCAATCCTGACCCTGAGCCTAACCCTAAACCTCGATTCTACCAACACTAACCCTAACCTTAATTCTAACCATGCCCCAACCCCTACCGCTAAATGCACTCTTACCATACCCCTAACCCGAACACTAACCGTAACCCTAACGAATTCTAACCATAACTCTATCCCTAAATGTGCTTGATTCTAACGCTAAAACTAAATCAGCAATTTCAACACTAACCCTAAGCCTAAATGCTCTGACTTATGACCCAAAATGCTCTCCTGACCCTAAGCCTAACCCAAAACGTCGATTCTACCAACACAAACCCTAACGCTAATCCTAACCCAACTCCTCCCCTACCCCTAAATGCACTCATACCCTAACCCTAACCCCAACACTAACACTAAAAATGCGCTTGATTCTAACCCTAACCCTAACCCTAACCCTAACCCTAACACTAACCCTCGATTCTACGAAAGCTAGCCCTATACCTAACTCTAACCCTAACACTATCATTAAATGCACTCGATTCTAACCCTCACCCTAAACATAACCCTAACCCTAACCTTAATCCTAACCCTAAATGCACTGGATTCTAACCATAACTCTAATCCTAATGTGCTTGATTCTCACACTAACTCTAAATCGTCAATCTCAACACTAACCTCAAGCCTAAATGCACTCGATTCTAACCCATTAGGCAATCCTGACCCTAAACCTAACCTAACCCTCCATTCTACGAAAGCTAACCTTACACATAACTCTACCCCTAACACTATCCTTAAATGCACTCGCTTCTAACCCACAACCTGAACATAACCCTAACCCTAACCCTAGTCGTAACCCTAAATGCACTGGATTCTAACCATAACTCTAACCATAATGTGCTCGATTATAACCCTAAGACTAAATCGTCAATCTCAACACTAAGCCTAACCCTAAATGCACTCGGCTCTAACCCAAAAGGCAATCCTGACCCTAAGGCCAACCCTAAATCTCGATTCTACCAACACAAAACCTAACCCTAATCCTAACCCTACTCCTACCCCTACCCCTAAATGCAATCTAATCGTAAGCCTACCCCAACTCTAATACTAATAATGTGCTTCATTCTAACCCTAACCCGAACCCCAACCCTTACCCTAACCCTCGATTCTACGAAAGCTAACGCTAAACCTAACTCTAACCCTAACACTATCCTTAAATGCGCTCGATTCTAACCCTCACCCTAAACATAACCGTAACCAGAAGCCAAAACCTAACCCTAAATGCACTGGATTCTAACCATAACTCTAACTGTAATGTACTTGATTCTAACCCTAACGCTAATTCGTCAATCTCAACAGTAACCCTAAGCCTAAATGCACTCGATTCTATCCCAAAAGGCAATCCTGACCCTGAGCCTAACCCTAAACCTCGATTCTACCAACACTAACCCTAACCTTAATTCTAACCATGCCCCAACCCCTACCGCTAAGTGTACTCTTACCATACCCCTAACCCTAACACTAACCGTAACCCTAACGAATTCTAACCATAACTCTATCCCTAAATGTGCTTGATTCTAACGCTAAAACTAAATCAGCAATTTCAACACTAACCCTAAGCCTAAATGCTCTGAATTATGACCCAAAATGCTCTCCTGACACTAAGCCTAACCCAAAACGTCGATTCTACCAACACAAACCCTAACGCTAATCCTAACCCAACTCCTCCCCTACCCCTAAATGCACTCAAACCCTAACCCTAACCCCAACACTAACACTAAAAATGCGCTTGATTCTAACCCTAATACTAGGCTTAACCCTAACCCTAACACTAACCCTCGATTCTACGAAAGCTAGCCCTATACCTAACTCTAACCCTGACACTATCATTAAATGCACTCGATTCTAACCCTCACCCTAAACATAACCCTAACCCTAGCCTTAATCCTAACCCTAAATGCACTGGATTCTAACCATAACTCTAATCCTAATGTGCTTGATTCTCACACTAACTCTAAATCGTCAATCTCAACACTAACCTCAAGCCTAAATGCACTCGATTCTAACCCATTAGGCAATCCTGACCCTAACCTTAACCTAACCCTCCATTCTACGAAAGCGAACCTTACACATAACTCTACCCCTAACACTATCCTTAAATGCACTCAATTCTAACCCACAACCTGAACATAACCCTAACCCTACCCCTAATCCTAACCCTAAATGCACTGGATTCTAACCATAACTCTAACCACAATGTGCTCGATTATAACCCTAACACTAAATCGTCAATCTCAACACTAAGCCTAACCCTAAATGCACTCGGCTCTAACCCAAAAGGCATTCCTGACCCTAAGCCTAACCCGAAACCTCGATTCTACCACCACAAACCGTAACCCTAATCCTAACCCTACTCCTACCCCTACCCCTAAATGCAATCTAATCGTAAGCCTACCCCAACTCTAATACTAATAATGTGCTTCATTCTAACCCTAACCCGAACCCCAACCCTAACCCTAACCCTCGATTCCACGAAAGCTAACCCTAAACCTAACGCTAACCCTAACACTATCCTTAAATGCGCTCGATTCTAATCCTCACCCTAAACATAACCGTAACCAGAAGCCAAAACCTAACCCTAAATGCACTGGATTCTAACCATAACTCTAACTGTAATGTACTTGATTCTAACCCTAACGCTAATTCATCAATCTCAACAGTAACCCTCAGCCTAAATGCACTCGATTCTATCCCAAAAGGCAATCCTGACCCTGAGCCTAACCCTAAAACTCGATTCTACCAACACTAATCCTAACCTTAATTCTAACCACGCCCCAACCCCTACCGCTAAATGCACTCTTACCATACCCCTAACCCTAACACTAACCGTAACCCTAACGAATTCTAACCATAACTCTATCCCTAAATGTGCTTGATTCTAACGCTAAAACTAAATCATCAATTGCAACACTAACCCTAAGCCTAAATGCTCTGAATTATGACCCAAAATGCTCTCCTGACCCAAAGCCTAACCCAAAACGTCGATTCTACCAACACAAACCCTAACGCTAATCCTAACCCTACTCCTCCCCTACCCCTAAATGCACTCAAACCCTAACCCTAACCCCAACACTAACACTAAAAATGCGCTTGATTCTAACCCTAATACTAACCCTAACCCTAACCCTAACACTAACCCTGGATTCTACGAAAGCTACCCATATACCTAACTCTAACCCTAACACTATCCTTAAATGCACTCGATTCTAACCCTCACCCTAAACATAACACTAACCCTAACCTTAATCCTAACCCTAAATGCACTGGATTCTAACCATAACTCTAATCCTAATGTGCTTGATTCTCACACTAACTCTAAATCGTCAATCTCAACACTAACCTCAAGCCTAAATGCACTCGATTCTAACCCATTAGGCAATCCTGACCCTAACCCTAACCTAACCCTCCATTCTACGAAAGCTAACCTTACACATAACTCTACCCCTAACACTATCCTTAAATGCACTCGATTCTAACCCACAAGCTGAACATAACCCTAACCCTACCCCTAATCCTAACCCTAAATGCATTGGATTCTAACCATAACTCTAACCATAATGTGCTCGATTATAACCCTAACACTAAATCGTCAATCACAACACGAAGCCTAACCCTAAATGCACTCGGCTCTAAACCAAAAGGCAATCCTGACCCTAAGGCCAACGCTAAATCTCGATTCTACCAACACAAAACCTAACCCTAATCCTAACCCTACTCCTACCCCTACCCCTAAATGCAATCTAATCGTAAGCCTACCCCACAAATACTAATACTAATAATGTGCTTCATTCTAACCCTAACCCGAACCCCAACCCTTAACCTAACCCTCGATTCTACGAAAGCTAGCCCTATACCTAACTCTAACCCTAACACTATCATTAAATGCACTCGATTCTACCCTAACCCTCACCCTAAACACCCTAACCCTACCTTAATCCTAACCTTAAATGCACTGGATTCTAACCATAACTCTAATCCTAATGTGCTTGATTCTCACACTAACTCTAAATCGTCCATCTCAACACTAACCTCAAGCCTAAATGCACTCGATTCTAACCCATTAGGCAATTCTGACCCTAACCCTAACCTAACCCTCCATTCTACGAAGCTACCTTACCTACATAACTCTACCCCTAACACTATCCTTAAATGCACTCGATTCTAACCCTCACCCTGAACATAACCCTAACCTAACCCTAACCCTAACCCTAATCCTAACCCTAAATGCACTGGATTCTAACCATAACTCTAACCCTAATGTGCTCGATTATAACCCTAACACTAAATCGTCAATCTCAACACTAAGCCTAACCCTAAATGCACTCGATTCTAACCCAAAAGGCAATCTGACACTAGCCTACAACTTAGCCTAACCAGAAACTTCGATTCTACCAACACAAACCTAACCCTAATCCTAACCCTAACCCCTACCCCTACCCCTAAATGTAACTCTAACCCTAACCCTACCTCCTAACCACTAACACTAACCCTAACCCTAACGATTCTATCACAACTCTAACCCTAAATGTGCTCGATCTATCCTAACACTAAATCGTCAATCATCACTAACTCTAACTCTACCCGGAATGCACTCCATTCAAACCCAAAAGGCAATCCTGACCCTAAGCCTAACCCTAAACCTCGATTCTACCACCACAAACCGTAAACCCCTAATCCTAACCCTACTCCTACCCCCTACCCCTAAATGCACTCTAAGCCATACCCTGAAGAAAACTAGAACACTAAAAATGCGCCTGATTCTAACCCTAACCCTCACCCTAAGCCTACCCTTAACCCTAACCCTCGATTCTAAGAAAGCGAAAGCTAAACCTAACTCTAACCTTAGCACTATTCTTAAATACTCTCGATTCTAACCCTGAAGCTAAATCTAACCCTAACCCTAACCCTAACCCTAAATGCACTGAATTCTAAGCATAACTCTAATCCTAAATGTGCTCGATTCAAACCATAACACTAAATCGTCAATTTGAACACTAACCCAAAGCCTAAATACACTCGATTCTGATCCAAAACGCAGTCCTGAGCCTAAGCCTAAAGCTAAACCTCGATTTTACCATCACTAACCCTAACCCAAATCCTAATCCTACCGCTACCCCCTACCTCTAAATGCCCTCTAAGCCTAACACTAACCGTAACCCTAACACTAAAAATGAGCGTGATTCCAACCCCACCCTACCGCTTCCCCTAACCCTAACCCTAACGAATTCTAACCATAACTCTAACCCTAAATGTGCTCGATTCTAACCCTAACACTAAATCGTCAATCTCATCACTAACTCTAACCCGGAATGCACTCGTTTCTAAACCAAAAGGCAAACCTGACCCTAAGCCTAACCCGAAATCTCGATTCTACCACCACAAACCGTAACCCTAATCCTAACCCTACTCCTACCCCTACCCCTAAATGCAATCTAATCGTAAGCCTACCCCAACTCTAATACTAATAATGTGCTTCATTCTAACCCTAACCCGAACCCCAACCCTAACCCTAACCCTCGATTCTACGAAAGCTAACCCTAAACCTAAGGCTAACCCTAACACTATCCTTAAATGCGCTCGATTCTAACCCTCACCGTAAACATAACCGTAACCAGAAGCCAAAACCTAACCCTAAATGCACTGGATTCTAACCATAACTCTAACTGTAATGTACTTGATTCTAACCCTAACGCTAATTCGTCAATCTCAACAGTAACCCAAAGCCTAAATGCACTCGATTCTATCCCAAAAGGCAATCCTGACCCTGAGCCTAACCTAAACCTCGATTCTACCAACACTAACCCTAACCTTAATTCTAACCATGCCCCAACCCCTACCGCTAAATGCACTCTTACCATACCCCTAACCCGAACACTAACCGTAACCCTAACGAATTCTAACCATAACTCTATCCCTAAATGTGCTTGATTCTAACGCTAAAACTAAATCAGCAATTTCAACACTAACCCTAAGCCTAAATGCTCTGACTTATGACCCAAAATGCTCTCCTGACCCTAAGCCTAACCCAAAACGTCGATTCTACCAACACAAACCCTAACGCTAATCCTAACCCAACTCCTCCCCTACCCCTAAATGCACTCATACCCTAACCCTAACCCCAACACTAACACTAAAAATGCGCTTGATTCTAACCCTAACCCTAACCCTAACCCTAACCCTAACACTAACCCTCGATTCTACGAAAGCTAGCCCTATACCTAACTCTAACCCTAACACTATCATTAAATGCACTCGATTCTAACCCTCACCCTAAACATAACCTAACCCTAACCTTAATCCTAACCCTAAATGCACTGGATTCTAACCATAACTCTAATCCTAATGTGCTTGATTCTCACACTAACTCTAAATCGTCAATCTCAACACTAACCTCAAGCCTAAATGCACTCGATTCTAACCCATTAGGCAATCCTGACCCTAAACCTAACCTAACCCTCCATTCTACGAAAGCTAACCTTACACATAACTCTACCCCTAACACTATCCTT